>NW_026800393.1:0-53286 GCF_032191835.1 Heteronotia binoei
TTCATATGGGGAGAGACGGTCCCTTAGGTAGGCTGGTCCTCGGCCATATAGGGCTTTAAAGGTGATAACCAACACTTTGTACTGGACTCGGTAGATAATTGGTAGCCAGTGCAGTCCGCGCAGCCCCGGCCGTATGTGCTCCCATTTCGAGAGCCCTAACAGTAGCCTGGCCGACGCGTTCTGCACCAGCTGTAGCTTCCGAGTCCGGCACAGAGGTAGCCCCAAGTAGAGGGCATTACAGTAGTCCAATCTTGAGGTGACCGTTGCATGGATCACTGTTGCGAGGTCCCGGCGCTCCAGGAAGGGGGCCAACTGCCTTGCCCGCTTCAGATGGAAGAATGCTGACTTGGCAGTGGCTGCTATCTGGGCCTCCATTGATAATGAAGGCTCCAGTAAAACACCCAAACTTTTTACCTGGCGCGCTGGTTCCAATGGTGCGCCATCGAAAGTTGGGAGAGCTATTTCCCCTCCCCGAGCGCCACGACCCACACAAAGGACCTCTGTCTTCGCTGGATTCAACTTCAATCCACTCAATCTGAGCCACGTCGCCACAGCCTGTAAGGCCCGATCCAGGTTCCCCGGGGCGGAGCCAGGCCGGCCATCCATTAGCAGATAGAGCTGGGTGTCATCCGCATATTGATGGCAACCCAGCCCAAATCTCCGGACAATCTGGGCAAGGGGGCGCATATAGATGTTGAACAACATTGGGGAGAGAACTGCTCCCTGAGGCACCCCACAGTCAAGTGTGCGCCTCTGGGATCGCTCACCCCCAATGGCCACCCTTTGTCCCCGATCAGAGAGGAAGGAGGAAAGCCATTGTAGGGCCAACCCCCCAACCCCTATGTCGGCGAGGCGACGCTTTAGCAACTGGTGGTCGACTGTATCAAATGCCGCCGACAGGTCTAATAACATCAGTACCGCGGCGCCGCCCCGATCCAGATGCCGCTGGAGGTCATCTACCAAGGCGACCAGCACTGTCTCCGTCCCATGGCCCGGTCGGAACCCAGACTGGCATGGGTCAAGAACGGAAGCGTCATCTAGGAACCTCTGTAGCTGCAACGCCACTGCCCTCTCAATAATTTTACCTAAAAATGGTAAGTTAGACACCGGACGGTAGTTTGCCAATTCGGCCGGGTCTGCTGTACTTTTTTTTAGGAGAGGGCGAACCAACGCCTCTTTCAAAGGCGTTGGGAAGTGCCCCTCTACGAGGGATCTATTTATGATGTCCCGTAAAGGACATCTAAGCTCCCTCTGGCAAGATTTAATCAGCCAAGAGGGGCAAGGATCCAAATCGCATGTTGTTGGGCGAGCAGCGGAGAGGATCCCATCGATTTCCTCCAGGTTGAGCGGATCGAAATGATCCAGGGCCAAGCCCGAAGACAGGCACGGAGCCTCAATTTCACTCACTGTTTCCAAGGTGGTAGGCAGGTCTTGGCGGAGCAGTGAGATTTTATCCGCAAAATATTTCGCAAATGCCTCACAGCCGATCTCCAATTCCCTAATGTTTGGTTTGCCTTGTGGCAATGTTATAAGATCCCCAATTATTCTAAACAATTGTGCTGGGCGCGAATCTGCGGATGCAATCTTGGTTGCAAAGTAATTTTTCTTTGCAACCTTGACTGCCATCTCATAAGACTTCATAAACGTTCTGTAGGATGTTCTCACTGCTTCGTCCCGAGTATGTCTCCACTGCCTCTCTAGTCGTCTGAGCCCTTGTTTGAGCTGGCGCAGTTCTGAGGTGTACCATGGCGCCAGTCTCGTACGAGGGCGCAGAGGGCACCGGGGTGCTATTTCGTCGATGGCCCTGGTTAGTCGGTCTTGCCAGATTTCCACAAGGCCATCGAGGGAATTGCTAGTGGGCCAAGGATCCCCCAGGGCTGTTTGGAACCGTTCCGGGTCCATCAGGCCCCGGGGGCGAGCCAAAATAGGCTCTCCGCCCATACAGGGTTGGAGTGGCGTCCCCACACGGGCCTTAAGGGCTAGGTGATCCGACCATGGTACCGCTTCTACCGCGATATCGCTCACCGAAATCCCGGACGCAAAGATCAGGTCTAGTGTGTGACCAGCTTGATGCGTGGGAGTCGTAACAAGTTGAGAGAGCCCCAGTGTCGCCATGGAAGACACTAGGTCCATCGCCTGAGTGGAGGCCGTGTCATCGGCATGGACGTTGAAGTCACCCAGGACCATAAGCCTCGGGAACCTCAACGCCCAGCCCGCCACTGCCTCCAATAGTGATGGTAAGGCGCTGGTTGGTGCGTTAGGCGGACGGTACACCAACCAGACTGCCAATCCCTCTCCGGCATCCCACGCCAAACCGGCACATTCAATAGCATCAATCTTTGGGTCCGGGAGGGCCCGAAAGGAGTAATCCTCCCGTATGAGTAGCGCCACTCCTCCCCCCCGCCCGCTAATCCGTGATTGGTGAAAGACCGAGTATCCCAGGGGGGACATTTGGGCAAAAAACATCTGGAGAGCTACCGTTGGCCACCCCTGATCTACTCAGTTGAGAGAAGAAAAAGGCCCTTTGCAAGGCCAAAAGCTGAGGGAAGAGATATGGAGCTTAGCTCAGCCCTGTTCCCATATTGGCTGTGGCCAGAGCACCCACATGGATACTATTCCCACAATCACCCTACAGTTCCTCCTTTGAGCCACATCCAAGGAGGTTTTCTTTAGATCTGGATCACTGTGTAAAGCCCCAGGAGGCCCATGCGGTGGTCAGATCAGCGCCTTCCTGTTCTGTTCAAGGAAAAATTTCTGTGTGGGAGCAGCCCAGTGAGTTCATGGCACTACGGAGATTTGAACCAGGGACATCCATGATGCTATTCATAGGTTCTGTGCTATATCAGTTTAAACTTTACATTCACATGAACCACACCTAACAGTGTTTGGTACTTCCGTTGAGGTTGCTCAGATTTCTTTCACATGGAGTTTTTTTCTCTGCATTGGCATGCAAACTGAAACATTATTTTTTTTGAGGGGGGAGCATCCAAATGATGCTATGCTATGATCTTGCTCCAGTCATCCTTCCTCCATCCTCAGAATGCCCTTCCCCAAACCTGGTTTTCCCCTGACATTTTGGAAAGAACACAATCCAAATGCATTATTGTGCTGTCTGGAAATGGAGGTGCTGATTTTCAAAGGTTTTATCCGCATTGGTAGCATCTGTCTTCCATCAGCCTATTTTGGCTGCAGTTTTATCAGCTGCATCACAGCAAGCTTGAAAAAAAGAAATTGCCATAGAGGTATACTACTATGGTGTTATACCCTTTACCTTTTTTTTTTTAAAAAAAAATCCCTTTGGTGGTCAAAATGCAGGGGAAATGGTGGCCAACGGAGGAAAGTATGCAGAAAAATCTCATGTGGCTGCTCTGTTGCCAAGTGTACAAGAAGAAGAAGAAGAAGATATTGGATTTATATCCTGCCCTCCACTCAGAGCGGCTCACAGTCTCCTTTCCCTTCCTCCCCCACAACAGACACCCTGTGAGGTAGATGAAGATATTGGATTTATATCCCGCCCTCCACTCCGAAGAGTCTCAGAGTGGCTCACAATCTCCTTTCCCTTCCTCCCCCACAACAGACACCCTGTGAGGTAGATGAAGATATTGGTTTTATATCCCGCCCTCCACTCCGAAGAGTCTCAGAGCGGCTCACAATCTCCTTTCCCTTCCTCCCCCACAACAGACACCCTGTGAGGTAGATGGAGATATTGGATTTTTATCCCGCCCTCCACTCCAAAGAGTCTCAGAGCGGCTCACAATCTCCTTTAGCTTCCTCCCCTACAACAGACACCCTGTGAGGTAGATGAAGATATTGGATTTATATCCCGCCCTCCACTCCGAAGAGTCTCAGAGCGGCTCACAGTCTCCTTTCCCTTCCTCCCCCACAACAGACACCCTGTGAGGTAGATGAAGATACTGGATTTATATCCCGCCATCCACTCCAAAGAGTCTCAGAATGGCTCCCAAACTCCTTTCCCTTCCCCTCCCACAACAGACACCCTGTGAGGTAGATGGAGATATTGGATTTTTATCCCGCCCTCCACTCCAAAGAGTCTCAGAGCGGCTCACAATCTCCTTTAGCTTCCTCCCCTACAACAGACACCCTGTGAGGTAGATGAAGATATTGGATTTATATCCCGCCCTCCACTCCGAAGAGTCTCAGAGCGGCTCACAGTCTCCTTTCCCTTCCTCCCCCACAACAGACACCCTGTGAGGTAGATGAAGATACTGGATTTATATCCCGCCATCCACTCCAAAGAGTCTCAGAATGGCTCCCAAACTCCTTTCCCTTCCCCTCCCACAACAGACACCCTGTGAGGTAGATGAAGATATTGGATTTATATCCCGCCCTCCACTCCGAAGAGTCTCAGAGCGGCTCACAATCTCCTTTCCCTTCCTCCCCCACAACAGTCACCCTGTGAGGTGGGTGGGGCTGGAGAGGGCTCTCACAGCAGCTGCCCTTTCAGGGACAACCTCTGCCAGAGCTATGGCTGACCCAAGGCCATGCTAGCAGGTGCAAGTGGAGGAGTGGGGAATCAAACCCGGTTCTCCCAGATAAGAGTCCGCGCACTTAACCACTACACCAAGCAAGCCTGTGTGTTCACAATGCAGATGCAGCCTCAGAGGGGAACCTGTTTTCTGACTGCATTTATGTTGTATATTGATCTGAACTCAGGTTCTCCCACTACTAGGTTCTCCCACTTAAATGACTAGACCACATTGACTCTCTAGCCTTTCTTGGGTGAGAAAGCTCCAAACTAGTGAGGTCAGGCCTGCCGCAGGCTCATGGCCTTGGTGTGTTACATGCCTCAACAATCTTGTTCAGCTGCAGTTTCTCTCCCTCTCACCTCCAGATTACTAACTTGGAGCTGTTTCTCTTGGCTTGTGACTTGGGACATTTGGCTGGGTTGGGAATTTAAAACACACACAACTGATCTGGCTGCTGTTAGTAATGGCTGAGGACCAGCTACTGAGCGACAGAAAATACCAGGCGCCATGTTAATGTTGAATGCAAACTGGAAATCTTGGGTTCGTGGTAGAATGATGTAGTGGCGGATGGTAGTAGATGAAAAGAGCTAGGCACATCTCATGCTTAGCAAGCTATAATGGTTAGAGTCTCTGACTGTGATCATGGAGAACTACGTTCTCGTTTACACTCTGCCATGGACGCTTTGCTGTATTGGTTAAAAGTGGCAGACTCTAATCTGAACAACTGGGTTTGATTCCCCATGCAGCCAGCTGAGTGACCTTGAGTCAGTCACAGTCCTCTCTCAGAGCTGCTCTCTCAGCTCCACCTACTTCCCAGGGTATCTGTTGTGGGGAGAAGAAGGGAAGGAGACTGTAAGATGCTCTGAAACTCCAAGTGGCGGGTGGGGTAAAAATCCAACTCCTCTTCTTCCTCTTCCTCCTCGTGAGTGTCCTTGGGCTACTTATTCTCTTTCAGCCTAGCCTACCTTACAAAGTTGTTGGGGGAATAAAATGGATGAGGGATAAGAGTTGTAAACAGCTTTGGGTTCCTACCTGAGGACAAAAGTGAGATATAAATATCTAAAATCAAATAAATGAAATCTGTCCTTTGATAGGGACTGTAGCTAGATGAGTAGCAACTCGGACATGACAAGAAGCAAGAGGAAGTCTGCAAGTTTATGTTTATTTATACTAACCGACCGTTAATGGAATGGCTTGAGGGGGGCATTTATTTCTTTATTTACTTCATTTGCACCCTGTCTTTCTCTCCAAAGTGGCTGACATCATTCTCCTCCCCCTCCACTTTATCCTCCCAGGAACCCTGTGTTAGGTTGAGTATATATGACTGGCCGAAGGCCCAAGATACCATTGCGGAGTAGCTAGTCCTCTAACCATTACATCATGCTGGTTTTCACACACTGCAATAAAGAACCTTGCACTTAAATGGCAGCAGAAGCAGAATCAGGCTGAGCTGCCAGGCGGATTCCTCGTTGTTTCTGAAATTTGGAGGAATGGTGCAGTGTGGTTCTTCTTCGTTGCCTGCTGTCACTCCAAGCAGGGCTGGCGATGGACTACATAGGTCTGTAATGTCAGACAGGAAAGGGAGATTCGGGACCATATTGTGCAGTGGTCTTCAGTACCAGGGTTAAACACAATTAAAGATTTTTTAAAAAACTTAAAATATGCTTAAACAGTAGCACTTTTGCAATATTTTGTTTATTTAACAGTTTTTGATAACTGACACCTCTATTGCATCAAAATCTGGAGACAATGTCTGTGCTGCAGCAGTCTTGAGTATGCTGTTCAGATGTTCGTGTGTGCGTGTCTGTAAGTTGCCAACCTGCTTTGATTTATTGACATTCATTACAGAAATCTCATGGTCAGTGCTTTGAGCCTAAGACCCAGGGGAAAACATGAAATGGCTGGGCATTGTGTCAGAACTTGTAACTACTGCTGAGGCTTAACTGTAATGTAACCAGTACCTGCTTTGTACTTTCAGTATTGCTCATGCTCAGATTGTAACTGAACCAAACTGACTCCATGTTGTAACCTCTTAACAACCCCGAGTGCCTATGTAGCAATTAACCTTGCCCTACTGGTATCCAAAATATTTAGGGCTGTAGATTGAATTATGGTGTGTCTCTGCACATTCTCACACTAGTGCCCTTTGAAGCCAAGCCGTGTGGCCTTCAGAACGAGGAGGCAACCTCCTTACTGATAGTGGATGGTGGGAAGACAGATGTGCTTGCAATGGGGTGAATTGTGGCTTTGTGATGTGTTTGCTTTAGTGTATAAAACTGTGCTAGTGGTGGCCCTTGCCATCACTGTTATCTCGTCTCTTCCAGTACTTAGTTCTCTCTAATAAAATCCTAGCTTTGAAACCAAGTATGGGATCCGTTTGAAGTTCTTAAGTTCTGACACATTGCAAGCTTTTGCACATGAGTTGCATCCCGTGCTGGTCGGCCAATGGAGAAAATAGAGGCTTGGCTCTGTGGCTTATGTGCAATTGAGCAAGCCTGGCAAAGCAAGCAGTGATGCAGAAGGAAGAGAGAGAGAAGGAAGCAGATGACAGTGAGTTGCTCGTGGGCCTGATAGGACCCAGGGCCTGATCCGACTCTTGGGCCTCACATTTGACTCCCCTGCCCTACAGGGTTACTATAAGTAAGCTGTGACTTGACGACAAAGAACAGAAAAGTCTACTCTGGCATGCAGTGGCTCTTCAGGATTTCAGGAAAAGGTGTATTTCATCACCTGGTCCTTTTTAGCTGGAGATGCTTGGCATTGAACCTAGGATCTTCTGCATGCCAAACAGACACTCAGCCATTGAGCTAGAGCCCTTCCCATGAACACAAATCCATGAAACTGTTTTCTACTGAGTCAGACCCTATCAAAGTCAATACCGCCTACTTTGATTAGCAGGAGCTCTCCAGGGTCTTCGGTGGAAGTCTTTCACATTACCAGTGACCTGATCCTTTTAACTGGAATGATTGAACTTGAGACCTTCTGCATGCAAAGTGAGTGCTTTTACCATTGATTCACAACCTTTGCCCATCATCAGCGCATTCATTTCTAAATATGTGAATGAATATATTTACTTTTTAAAGGACCTACTTTTCATGCTGAGATTCAAGACGGATAACAAAATATTTAAACAACGCAATCAGAAACGCAACGAACAGTGCCATAAGGGCCATGTTGGCCTCTGCAAGCCATTCCCTTCCATAAGGAAACCTGGTAACTCTCCCAAGATATTAGCAATGAGGAAAATGCCATCAGCACATGCTCGGAGATATTTGGATCGCAATGGTTACTTTGAATGTTTCAGGGCCAACTGCTGGCCTAAAACACAGTTTCCAGGCTGGTAAGTTAGGCTCAAAAGAAAGCCTGCTGTAGTCTTTGCAAACTCGCACCCATGTTTTTCTAGACTCCATGCCAGCGTAGAAAGGTGTGTGTTGAGCTCTGTGCAAATCCAGTAGACCAAAGTAATTGAATCCTGTCTGTATGCGCGAGTTGCCAGATCTGTTCTCTCAGCCTGCCTGAGCTCTCTTACCCACTCCAAGCGCCCTGACTAATCTGTTATTCATTTCTGAGTCCAGGCTATCCTTCATAGAGAAAGAAAATCCATGCTCATCCACCTGCCCGTTCTGTAGTGGGCTCACCACAAGCAGAAAGCATAGGATATCTTGCTGGATCCCTGGACCACCATGGGTGGAAACAGCATGTTAAAAAGGTTCCTTAGGGAGGTAGGCAATATGAGGGGTTGGGAGTTGAAAAGAAGGGGAATTGAATCCCACCCCCCACCCCCCCGCAAAAAATATTGGAAGATGTAATGTGAGATTTGCAGTGCAACCTAAATACATCTACTAAGAATCCTACACAGGCCTATTCAAGGGGGCTTACTCCCAGTAAAGTGTTCCTGGAATGGCACTTACTGTCTTTTTTTTTTTTTAATATGTATATTTTTATTATTAATACATTATCCGTTTCTCTACATGGTTTCTGACATCCATTTTACATTTACCCCCAACCCACCCCCCTTAGTCTATGCATCCTCTTCTTCTTCCAGCCAGGGACAAAGGACTCGAAGCTTCCACTGAATGTCCACTCTCCTTTCTTCCTTCGCCCATTTCAGATACGTCAGCCACTTTTCTTTAATTCTTGATCTTCTTTCTTCCCATGATTCTTCTTGCAACATTATAGCGGCTATATCTGACTGGACAAAATCAAAGAGGTAGTTATGCCAAGTACTTTCCTTCCATTTACTTTTATCCTTCCATCCTGCCGCTATTACCGCTTTACCCGCTGATATCATTGCTTTTAGTAAATGTTGGTTGTTCTTCCCTATTTTTTCATTCCCTAATAAACTCATCTGCATTAGTTCAAAGTTAATTCTCGGCTCTACCTGAAAGAATTTCTTTATCATTCCCACTACCATATCCCATAGTTTCTTGGCCTCAGGACACTCCCACCACATGTGGGAATACCATCCCTTTTCTTTCTTACAGTGCCAACACTTAGGGCTCAACCCAGGAAACATATTGGCTAAAGTAGCCGGAGTTCTATACCATTTGGTGAAAAATTTCAATTCCATTTCTCTAACCTTATGTATCTTAACTTTTTTTAAACCTTCCATTATCTTCTCCCCTGTTCGTTTCGTTATTTGGCCTTCTAAACTCCATGACCGTTGAAGGTAGCTTATTGCTCCTTCGTTACCTAAATTCATGCTCCTGTATAGGATGCCTGCTAATCCTTTTTTTGTTTTACCCATTAATTTATAAAACTTTTCCATAGGTTCTTCTTCATTTACGTTACTCTTTTCCACTTCCTTTTTAACTTTAGTATACAATCCTGTGGCCTTAAGCCAGTATTGTATTCCTACGACTTCTTGAAATTCATGTAGTGGTTTTAACTTATCTAGTATTAACAAATCTTCTACCCTTCTAAATCCTTTAGCCTTAAGTAGTTCGCTCCACCTATGCTCCTTGTCTCCTTCCATCAACACTTCTAATGGCGTCCATCTAGATACCCGATTCAGCCATTTTGGTTGCCATTTCTTCCAGACATTTAGCCCATTTTTCCTTGGTCCCACGTTTAAATTAAGTTCCTTCGCCCCCATGTTCGTAAAGATGCCATGTTTTCCTACCCCATTATTAGCTTCATTCTCAAACCTTATCCATTTCTGGTCCCCTTCCTTCTCTATTTCTAATAATGCTTTAAGCTGGGCACTTACTGTCTAAGATTTAGCTGGTAATTATTTACATTCAGCAGCTCTTGTTGTGCCTTAGGCTTGGCATGGATTTTAGGGCGAACAGGTTCAGCAGGTGACCTCTCCTCTCTGCTGTGTTGGATTCTGCTTGGCAGAGGACTGTTCCAATAACCACTTAAATCAGTCCCAAAGTTACATCAATAGTCACAAAGAAATGCTGCATTTTTAATACCCTTTGGTGCTTATGAAAATCACCCTTAGGGATACGGATGGCTGCTGATCTGTTGGATTGGCAGCATTTTCACAGGTGCAATTGCGAAAAGCCTGATACAAGCCTAGCTGGCAGGTGTGGAGGTCACGTAGCGCTGAACTAAACTGACAGGCTGATTGGCTTGCATCTGATCGTCACAGTTGAACATAGAGGAGTTCAGCTGTTGCCATCCCAGGTTCCTCATTCGGAGAGTCCTTATCTGTGGATCCTGAAATACTACCCCATCCAGCTAGCCTAGCGGACTGTAGGGTTGCCAAGTCCAATTCAAGAACTATCTGGGCACTTTGGGGGTGGAGCCAGGAGAGTTTGGGGGTGGAGCCAGGAGACATTGGGGTGGAGCCAAGATCAAGGCTGTGACAAGCATCATTGAACTCCAAAGAGAGTTCTGGCCATCACATTTAAAGGGACGGCACACCTTTTCAATTCCTTCCTTCCATAGGAAATAATAGATAGGGGCACCTTCTTTGGGGGCTCATAGAATTGGACCCCCTGGTCCAATCTTTTTGAAACTTGGCGGGTATTTTGGGGAGAGGCACTAGATGCTATACTGAAAATTTGGTGCATCTACCCCAAAAAACAGCCCCCCCCAGAGCCCCAGATACCTACAGATCAATTCTCCATGATTTTCTATGGGAATAAATCTCCACAGGGAATAACAGAGTTCCCAGCAGACATTTCCCTCCCCCCCCCCCCGCTTTCTGACGACCCTGAAGCGGGGGGGGGGAGGGTCTCCAAATGGGGGATTCCCTGCCCCCACCTGGGGATTGGCAACCCTAGCGGACTGTGCAGCTACCTCCTTCTTGCTCCCTTTAGAACCATAGCACCAAATGGACCAAAAAGAGTACAAGTAGGAGCCCTTAGCTCCCTCCAGCATCGCTGTAAAGAAGACAGCCTGGATGTGGTAGTGGGTTGTGGGGAGAAGAAGGGAACTATGTCAGAGAAACCTGTAGACACCTGGTGATCATGAGCCTATAAAAACCGAGGGCCGGCCTCCAAAGGGCAGCGGTTGCATCATCAGCCTTGAACAATTCATAAGCATATAAGAGGAATGAACAGCTCTGCCATACAAAGCATTTTTTGAACAAAAGGAAGGGGAGGGAGCTGGGGAATGGTGTGCTAAGGCCTCAAAGGGACATGCCTGCTATTAGCAGATGGCATTTTTCTATTTAAGCCCTCCTTCTGGAAGCACGCTCTGCATTTTTTAGCGTTATGGGGACATGTGGGTAGGGTTGCCAAGTCCAAGTCAAGAAAAATCTGGGGACTTTGGGGGTGGAGCCAGGAGCAAGGGTGTGTCAAGCATAAATGAACTCCAAGAGTTCTGGCCATCACATTTAAAGGGACGGCACATCTTTCTAAATGCCTTCCTTCCATAGGAAATAATGGATAGGAGCACCTTCTTTTGGGGCTCATAGAATTGGACTCCCTGGTCCAATCTTTTTGAAACTTGGGGGGGTATTTTGGGGATGGGCTCTGGATGCTATAACAAAAATTGGGGGCCTCTACCTCAAGAAACAGCCCCCCAGAGCCCCAGATACCCACAGATCAATTCTCCATTATTTCCTATGGGAATGAGTCTCCCTAGGGAATAACAGAGTTCCCAGCAGACATTTCCCTCTCCTCCCCCCGCTTTTTGATGACCCTGAAGCGGGGGGAGGGCCTCCAAACCGGGGGATCCCCTGCCCCTACCTGGGGATCGGCAACCCTACATGTGGGGTCAAATGGATTCCCATGGTGGTCTAAGGCTGCTGTGGTGGTTGGTGGGGTGGGGGCAGCATGCACAAATAAGAGTTTCAGAGGGAAATCTTGGCTGATTTTTTCTGATTGTGGTTCTTTCCCCAGCTCAGGCCCCCAGACAGGCTGCCAGCTGGGAGCTGGAACAGGCTGCAACTGTCGGCTGGGCTTTGTTTCTGCAAAGAGAGTTGGGACTGTTAACTCAGCCAGTTGCTATTCCAAGAATCCCGGCCTCTGCTTTCATTCCATGGCAGGAGACATTCTCAACCTCCTGGTCCTGTCTGTGTCACAGAAACATTCTGGAACCCGCTGGAAAAAACACCAATAAACCCGGCGGGGGTGGGGAGGAAATAATTGTAAAGAAATTACAAATATAAAACAACTTTAACCCCCACCCCCCCCAATCTAAATGATGACTCTGAAGCTGATCATGCTTCTGTTGGGAGTCTGTGGGGAGAATCTGTTTTCAGGACAGAAGTCTAGTCTCTTCTCTGTCCCCTCAGAATCAACGGACCCTGCCTTGGCTGTTGTGAAATGTCGCTACCAAAATGATTTACATTGTGTATGTCACGGGCAGCCCTCACAGACAGCCCTTTCAGCTGTCGGCATAAGAACATAAGAGAAGCCATGTTGGATCAGGACAACGGCCCATCCAGTCCAACACTCTGTGTCACACAGTGGCAAAAAATTTTATATATACACACATACTGTGGCTAATAGCCACTGATGGACCTGTGCTCCATATTTTTATCTAAACCCCTCTTGAAGGTGGCTATACTTGTGGCTGCCACCACCTCCTGTGGCAGTGAATTCCACATGTTCATCACCCTTTGGGTGAAGAAGTACTTCCTTTTATCTGCTTTAACCTGTCTGCTCAGCAATTTCATCGAATGCCCACGAGTTCTTGTATTGTGAGAAAGGGAGAAAAGTACTTCTTTCTCTACTTTCTCCATCCCATGCATTATCTTGTAAACCTCTCTCATGTCACCCCGCAGTCGACGTTTCTCCAAGCTAAAGAGCCCTAAGCGTTTCAACCTTTCTTCATAGGGAAAGTGCTTCTTGCCCCATATGTTGCTTCTATAGTTCCCCCAACAAGGCCAACAGCAGCTCCAAGGATGGAGGTGGTCCCACACTCACTCGCTCCTGAGCGCAGGATCACTCGCTCCTGAGCGCTGTCTGTGTGGGACCGCCTCCATCCTTGGAGCTGCTGTTGGCCTTGTTGGGGGAACTATAGAAGCAACATATGGGGCAAGAAGCAGCATTGGGGCATTTGACATCAGGAAACTGGAGCAGAAGAGAAAATGAGGCCTGATTTTTACTTGTTGCTCTATCAGCGTTAATGGCAGTTCCACCAAGGGAACAAAATTGTCCTTTGCGGAATGGAAAGCAATTTCTGCAAATTCCCTATTTCCTTTCTAGGCCCCTTCATTCTGGTCCCCTTTCTCACACTGTTCCTGGGGGCTGACTGAATAGGGTTGCCAAGTCCAATTCAAGAAATATCTGGGGACTTTGGGGGTGGAGCCAGGAGTCTTTGGGGGTGGAGACAGGAGACATTAGGGGTGGAGCCAAGATCAAGGCTGTGACAAGCATCATTGAACTCCAAAGGGAGTTCTGGCCATCACATTTAAAGGGACGGCACACCTTTTCAATGCCTTCCTTCCATAGGAAATAGTGAAGGATAGGGGCACCTTCTTTTGGGGCTCATAGAATTGGATCCCCTGGTCCAATCCTTTTGAGACTCTGGGGGTATTTTGGGGAGAGGCACTAGATGCTCTAATGAAAATTTGGTGTCTGTACCCCAAAAAAGAGCCCCCCCCAGAGCCCCAGATACCCGCAGATCAATTCTCCATGATTTTCTATGGGAATAAGTCTCCATAGGGAATAACAGAGTTCCCAGCAGACATTTCCCTCCCCTCCCCCTGCTTTCTGACGACCCTGAAGCGGGGGGGGAGGGCCTCCAAACTGGGGGATTCCCTGCCCCCACCTGGGGATTGGCAACCCTATGAATGAACTGGCCAGGGTGTCAACTTGCCCAACGGCAAGCGGGCCCCTGATGAAGTGGGCTCCCTTAAACATTAGGCAATATGCTAAACATGTTAATGACCTTTTAGTAGCTTGAAGGTATACTAGAAGTTCCAATATTATTACTGGAACGCAACTAAAATGTACATTGTATTACTATTTTAATGAAAAAAAAGTGAATAAAATTTATTTTGCAAAAGTTTTAATTGTACCTTTTCCCACAAATGTATTTTTTCGAATATTTTATTTCTTTCTTATAAAAATTAAATGATAGCCTCATAGGGGCGGGTGGGCCCCTCTTTGTCTCGTGGCAACCAATATTTTCAGACCCAGCCTGCCATGGCCTACCGGAGCACTATTTCAAGGGGCAGGGATGGCTAGAGTAGAAGAGGAGAGCTGAAATAGCCCTTCCATGGCTATTTAACAACATCATGTTGTCTATGTGTCTGAGGGTCTGTGCTTTGACCCTCAGCAGCCACTGTTTCTCTTGGGTGTTCTGCTTTCTGTCCTTCTACCCCTTTTGTGTTGGCTATAGCCAGCAAGCTTCCAGGTTCTTCACACAGTAGGCAGAGGAGCAGGAAGATTAAAGGAGTAAGAAGAATGGTGGGGAGAGGACAAGGTCTACTGAGAGCGCTGAAAAAAGAAGACAGAATTACCTGTCTTAGTCCCTCTGTAGCACTTTCTTCATGGGCATGCAGGGAAGGGAGAGAAGGCTTAATCCTTCATCCTTCATTTGCTACCACATGAGGACAAGTTCTCTGTTGCCCTCTCGATGTGGAGCAAAATGAAGTAACCATCGCTGTCTGGAAAACAGCTCTGCTCACAGCTTTTTAAAAGAGAAAATAGCTGAAAGAAGTCGCTTGCTCTGTCCAGTAATTAAAAGATGTAGCATCCATCTTGAGGCTGCAAGCTGACACTCCCCATGACAGGAAAATAAATTAATAACAAAGCGGCAGCCCGGCAGCGCTTCGAGTAGGGTGGGGTAGAATTGCTAAGATTTCTCTCTTCCATGTCCCTCAGCCAAGTACAATGCACCTCATTCTCCCTTCAAGCACAAGGCCTGCTCTTCTGGGATAGATAATTGCTAAGTTGTGGTCAAGTTTGATTCATGTTAATTTTTTTTTTTGTGAGTTTTACAACTCCAGTGGCAAAGGTGTGCATTATAGGAGCTTAGCAAGAGTCTGCTGAGCCTCTGAGATGAATCCAGGTGAAGCTGCAGTCACCTCTGCAGATGCAAAGTCACATTTAGGGCAGGCAGAGCTGAGAAAGGAAAGATGACATCTGAAATGAGGACCTGTGGAAAGCTGTTTTCAAGGGGAAGGGATCAGGCAGAGTCAAGGGAGAGTGATTCGTTACCTGCTATCTACCTGGCTGCTCTCTGCTGATACCCAGAGGATTGCTCAGATGCAGGACTGAATTCTGTGACTCTTGCTAGTATGACTGCCAAGAGCTCTGGAGAAAAGGTTCTGTCCTTTCAGCAGAGGATTAATGTGTGACAAGGAGATAAGTAAACATCACACAGCAAATAATATCACATTATCAGCCGCCCTGAGCCACTTGTGGGAAGGGCGGGGTATAAATCTTAAATAAATAAATAAATAAATAAATAAATAAACTTCTGCTGAAGGGACAAACCATTTTTCTCCAGGTCTGTTGGCAACCTGATTTGCTAATGGAGGAGTCTTGTTCCAGAGGAAGGCACCTTCCTCTGGAGCAAGATTCTTTGATCATCCAAAAGGAGTCATAGAAGCTAACTCATTTTTCCCCAAGGGTAAAAATGTCACATTGCTCTTCGACTTGAACTACACTGGACTCCATTCACCAGGATTTGCTTCTCTTTCTGGGCCCCCATTTCCATGTGTGTGTGTGTGTCCTCCCCTTTTGCTTCATGTATATGTAACCAGTTTTGTTTCTTGTGAAAAATGCTTCAGCAATGCCAGTTATTTATTTACTTAAAGAATTTATATTCTGCCTTTCTGTTCAATCAGGACCACTGTGGCCACGAACATTTATTGATTGAATATATATATGAACATATGAAGCTGCCTTATACTGAATCAGACCTTTGGTCCATCAAAGTCAGTATTGTCTTCTCAGACTGGCAGCGGCTCTCCAGGGTCTCAAGCTGAGGCTTTTCACACCTATTTGCCTGAACCCTTTTTTGGAGATGCCGGGGATTGAACCTGGGACCTTTTGCTTCCCAAGCAGATGCTCTACCACTGAGCCACCATCCCTCCCCAATTTACTTACTTCATTTATTTATTTACTTCATTTCGGAGCCCCATGGCACAGAGCGTTAAGACTGCAGTACTGCAGTCTTAAGCTCTGCTCACGACCTGAGTTCGATCGCTGGCGGTAGCTGGGTTTTCAGGTAGACGGCTCAAGGATGACTCAGCCTTCCATCCTTCCGAGGTTGGTAAAATGAGTACCCAGCTTGCTGGGAGGAAAGTGTAGATGACTGGGGAAGGCAATGGCAAACCACCCCATAAAAAGTCTGCCGTGAAAACGTTGTGAAAGCAACGTCATCCCAGAGTTGGAAACGACTGCTGCTTGCACAGGGGACTTTTCTTTCCTTACTTCATTTATACCCTGTTTCTCCCCAATGGAACCCAAAGCAGCTTGTCCTCCTCTCCTCCGTTTTATCCTCACAACAAGTCCGTGAAGTAGGGTAGTCTGAGAATGTGTGACTGGCCGGAGGTCACTCTGCAAGTATCTGGTAGAGGGGGGGATTCAAATCTGGGTCTCTTAGATATTAATCTGACACTGTAACCACTACGCCACGCTGGCTTTTAAAAGCGGAGCATTATTAAACAAACGTTTTCCTGCTTCTTGGCGGTTTCCATTTGAGCTGGTTTCGGGACGGAAGTTGCCGGCTCTTTTGGCTGCGCCGGCGCTTCTGGTGCGAAATCCCTGCAGATCCGCCGGTGTGAGGAGGGTGGTCGCGCCAGTAAAAGGTCAGTGCGAAATCAGCCAATAACACCAGCCAGTGATGCTGTCACTGTACAAAGAAGACTTCAAATGCAATAACCGGAGACAAAAGTTTGATTTACAAAGCAATCCCAAGCAGGTCTACTCGGGATCCTTAGGCCTACTTTCCCAGGAAAATGTTTCTAGGACAGCTCTATTAGACACTCAGTCTGCGATATAGCGGGTAATTATTTGCATTTAGCAGCTCTTCTTGTGGCTAGGGTTGCTACAGTTTTCACGGTGAGCAGGTTCAGCAGGCAAACCATCCTCTGTACGGCAGCCACAATCACTCACAGGCTCGCCCTCATGCAGCTTGGTCAGCTGTGCCATAAGGATGCTGTTTCAGTCACTTTTACGTCCTTCTGCTTTGCAAACTGCTCAGCTGTTGTTTTATTTTAAAACAATAATGTGTCCAAGAAACTTCTTTTATCCTCTTTTCTGCCAATCAAAACGCCTGCTGGCTGACGAAGAATTTCTAGTTAAACTGTGCAGAAAATGGCGGTGGGGGGGAAGCGTGGGGAATACCTTAAGGGATGTCAACTCTGACTTTGGAACTTCCTGGAAATCTGGGGACAGAGTAGGGTTGCCAAGTCCAATTCAAGAAATATCTGGGGACTTTGGGGGTGGAGCCAGGAGACATTAGGGGTGGAGCCAGGAGCAAGGGTGTGGCAAGCATCATTGAACTCCAAGGGAGTTCTGGCCATCACATTGAAAGGGACAGCACACCTTTTTAAATGCCTTCCTTCCATAGGAAATAATGAAGGATTGGGGCACCTTCTTTTGGGGCTCATAGAATTGGACTCCCTGGTCCAATCGTTTTGAAACTTGGGAGGTATTTTGAGAAGAGGCACTAGATGCTATACTGAAAATTTAGTGCCTCTACCTCAAAACACAGCCCCCCTAGAGCCTCTGATATCCGCGGATCAATTCCCTAAAACTGCCGGAGATCTAGAGCTGTGGGGGGTGGGGCTTCCCCCCCCCCCGCCGGCTAGCTGGCTGGGGGGCGGGGGGAAACTTGTAAAACCAGGTGATCCCCCGCTGGGACCTGGGGATTGGGAAGCCTAGGACAGAGACTGGGGAAGGGTGCGAACTCAGAAGGGATATGATGCCAAAGAGTTTACTCTCCAAAGCTGCCGTTTTCTTCAGGGAACTGATCTATGTCGTTTGGAGACCAGTTGTAATTTGGGGAGAAACACAGGCCACATCTAGAGATTGGCAATCATAGTTTTGGAGAAGAACATGTGCCGAGCATTTGGGGAAGAGAGGCTTGGAGCAGAAAGTGAACCAGGCACATTTTCTGGTCTGTCTGACCTCACCTCCC
Organism: Heteronotia binoei; assembly: GCF_032191835.1. Taxonomy (NCBI): domain Eukaryota; kingdom Metazoa; phylum Chordata; class Lepidosauria; order Squamata; family Gekkonidae; genus Heteronotia; species Heteronotia binoei. The sequence continues at coordinate 17,985 of NW_026800393.1, forward strand.
CGCCCCCCGCCCCAGACATTGGATCAAGAGTAGCCAACGGTGGGGAGGCCTGGAGCCCAGTGTGCTTTCTCTCCAAGCCTCCCCCCGCATCACCCTCTTTGTGTATCATCTGCAAAATTACAGCTTTCTGTGTATTAATTGAAATATTTTTTTTCTTCTTTCAAAGTAGCCATAAGTTCCCATTATTTCATCAGCAAGGATTTCAGGGATATCAGTCAATTGCAGGTTATGTAACAATGCTGCTTCAGGCATTTGGGTTAAGGCTTTTATCTTATGATAAGAAAAGCCAATGGAAACTTTTGCCATGCCTTGGTGTGTTGTTCCTCTTGATCCCGGCACAGTGAGGTCTTTGGTGCCCTTGCTGTCACATCAGACGAAGAAAAAATGGCCAGCCAGGGCTAGAAAGGAGCAGCGATCAGGGGTGTTAATATCCAGTTCCTCTGCACTACACCAATAACCGGTAGGGTTGCCAAGTCCAATTCCAGAAATATCTGGGGACTCTGGGGGTGGAGCCAGGAGTCTTTGGGGGTGGAGACAGGAGACATTAGGGGTGGAGCCAAGATCAAGGCTGTGACAAGCATCATTGAACTCCAAAGGGAGTTCTGGCCATCACATTTAAAGGGACGGCACACCTTTTCATTTCCTTCCTTCCATAGGAAATAATGAAGGATAGGGGTACCTTCTTTTGAGGCTCATAGAATTGGACCCCCTGGTCCAATCGTTTTGAAACTTGGTGGGGTATTTTGGGGAGAGGCACTGGATGCTATACTGAAAATTTGGTGCCTCTACCCCAAAAAACAGCCCCCCCAGAGCCCCAGATACCCGTGGATCAATTCTTCATGATTTTCTATGGGAATAAATCTTCATAGGGAATAACAGAGTTCCCAGCAGACATTTCTCTCCCCTCCCCCCCCCGCTTTCTGATGACCCTGAAGCGGGGGGAGGGCCTTCAAACCTGGGGATCCCCTGCCCCCACCTGGGGATTGGCAACCCTAATAACCGGTTATGGAATGTTAAACAACTGCTCTTATCGTGATGTTTCCCTCAGATCAACCCCTCAAATAACACTCACTGTCTGGGTGCAAAGAAGAACACTGGCTGAAGATGAGGATGAAGATGAGGCAATTGGGGTTAAAAAGAAAATTCTTCTAGTGCAACAGCGGTCTGCTCCTAAGTCAGGGCTGGCCAAAGACATACTGGTACCTGGAGGAGAAGATGCAAATGAAAACCAACAGGTAGAGAGAAGGTAACATTGGTCTGGCCAATGTTTCATGTAGCTCCATTGTAATTGGACCCCAGAGAATCAGTGCTGTGTGGGACGTCATCCTTTTCTGCAGAACACAAATGCTTGCCTTCCCATTTGTTTTAGTTTGGTTGCTCTTGATAAATGGCATTAAATGGGGACGCAGAGAACCAAGATTGTTGACAATATATATATAAAGCAGGAAACATTTCTAATCTCTACAAGTCTCTCAACTCTGTGTCATAACTAGGTAATAAACAGTGAGGGCTCACATGGAATTGTGGGACAGGAGAGACACTAATTTGCAAACCTCTCCCATCCTCCATAATTTCTCACTAGGATTCTTTAAGATTTCAGTGGAGGCCCTCTCCCCACTTCAGGGTTGTCAGAAAGAGGGGGGGGGAGGGGAGGGAAATGTCTGCTGGGAACTCTGTTATTCCCTTTGGAGATTTATTCCCATAGAAAATCATGGAGAATTGATCCGCATGGAGACTTGATCTGGGGCTCTGGGGGAGGTGTTTTTTGGGGTAGAGGCACCCAATTTTCAGTATAGCATCTAGTGCCTCTCTCCAAAATACCTGCCAAGGTTCATTTCTATGAGCCCCCCAAAGAAGGTGCGCCTATCCTTCATTATTTCCTATGGAAGGAAGGCATTGAAAAGGTGTGCCGTCCCTTTAAATGTGATGGCCAGAACTCCCTTTGGAGTTCAATGACGCTTGTCACAGCCTTGATTTTGGCTCCACCCCCAATGTCTCCTGGCTCCACCCCCAAAGTCCCCAGATATTTCTTGAATTGGACTTGGCAACCCTAGTGCAAAAACAATCCAGATTTTAATTATTAAACATGGCTCCTCTGTAGAATAATCCCCCACCTATCTTCGTATAACGTTGTGTGGCTTAAATTCTAGCAACGGTAGAATTGGAGACAGCTTGGGAAGTCTCTTGTGCCTTTCATAGGTACACAACTGGCAGAAGCTCCACGGGTGAAGCTTTTCCTAGCAGGGACGCAGGGGAAATACTTCTCCAGTTACGTTTCTGCCTCTGCACAACTACTTGGTGGAGCCCATATACTGGAACAACTGAAACAGTGCAACTGAAACAACTTGCTTTGGGAGAGCACTCAAAGCTGCCTTTGCCTGAGTCTAGGGTTGCCAAGTCCAATTCAAGAAATATCTGGGGACTTTGGGGATGGAGCCAGGAGACTTTGGGGGTGGAGCCAGGAGACATTGGGGGCAGAGCCAGGAGCAAGGGTGTGACAAGCAACATTGAACTCCAAGGGAGTTCTGGCCATCACATTGAAAGGGACAGCACACCTTTTTAGATGCCTTCCTTCCATAGGAAATAATGAAGGACTGGGCACCTCCTTTGGGGGCTCATAGAATTGGACCCCCTGGTCCAATCATTTTGAAACTTGGGAGGTATTTTGAGAGAGAGGCACTAGATGCTATACTGAAAATTTGGTGCCTCTACCTCAAAACACAGCCCCCCTAGAGCCTCTGATATCCGCAGATCAATTCCCTAAAACTGCCGGAGATCTAGAGCTGTGGGGGGTGGGGCTTCCCCCGCCGGCTAGCTGGCTGGGGGAGGGGAAACTTGTAAAACCTGGTGATCCCCCGCTGGGACCTGGGGATTGGGAAGCCTACCTGAGTCAGACTGTCGGTCTACCAAGGTCAGTCTAGTCTGGCTTGCAGCGATTTTCCAGGGCCTCAGGTTGAAGCCTTTCACATCACCTGCTCCCTGACTCTTGTACCTGGAGGAGTTACGGATGGAACCCAGGAAGCTCTGCGTACAACGGTACAAAACAGACTCCCTGCCACTGAGCCACAGCACCTTGGGGCCTCAATCCTTCCTGATTCCCTTAATTTCCTGTGATCTATTGTTCATAAGGCAGCCTCTGATTTAAGGGATTCAGACCGGACCAATTCACACTTTACAAATTCCTCCCTGCTGCCAGGATAGGGTTGCCAAGTCCAAGTCAAGAAATATCTGGGGACTTTGGGGATGGAGCCAGGAGACTTTGGGGGTGGAGCCAGGAGATATTGGGGCGGAGTCAGGAACAAGGGTTTGGCAAGCATCATTGAACTCCAAAGGGAGTTCTCGCCATCACATTTCAAGGGACTGAACACTTTTTAAATGCCTTCCTTCCATAGGAAATAATGAAGGATAGGGGTACCTTCTTTTGGGGAACATAGAATTGGACCCCTTTGTCCAATCTTTTTGAAACTTGGAGGGTATTTTGGGGAGAGGCACGAGATAATATGCTGCAAATTTGGGGCCTCTACCTTAAAAAACAGCCCCCCCCAGAGCCCCAGATACCCGCAGATCCATTCTTCGTGATTTTCTATGGGAATACATCTCCATAGGGAATAATAGAGTTCTCAGCGGATATTTCCCTCCCCTCCCCCCGCTTTCTGAGGACCCTGAAGCAGGGGGAGGGCCTCCAAACCAGGGGATCCCCTGCCCCCACCTGGGGATTGGCAACCCTATGCCAGGATGATTTTTTATCAGATGTTTGCAAGGAGTTCCATGCCGAGAACTTACTTCCATGGATGGTAGTGTCTGATTTGGATGTGGGGAGAGGGGGATTAAGCCTCCACTGCACCATTTCCCCAACTTAAAAGGGCTTTGGGAGTGTCTGTTTTGCTATGTTGGAAAAAAAATGAATTGTGTATCAGTTGCTAGCTACAGGTAAGTTTCCTCATCCAGGCAAAGAGGACCATTTGAAGCTGGGAATACAGCAATGGGGGGGGGGGGGGTAGGCTTAAGACCTCCTTCCTCACATTGTGTGGTTCCATTCCGAATCAGGTCACATAAGAACCTAGGAAGCATAGAACTCAAAGTTCTTGCAGAATTTGTAACATGTGACTCACCCTTCCAGTAGCAAGACTATACTAGAGGGACAAACTCCCAGAGGCTCCAGGAGCCAAGGAAACTAGTCAAAATATGGATTCATTGAATCTATTCATTGAATCCCCTGCTGCATAACTCTCTAATTATTAATTTAGCAACCTCCTAAAGATGTATTTATTTACTCCAGGCTAAGAATACTGGAGACCAATTCATTCAAATTCAAAGCTACAAAGGGAAGGAAAAAATAATTTGGTATCATTTTGACAGCACAAGGTTCTCAGTACCTTACTGACAGTACTTCAAGGGGACTAGTCTTCAAACTCTCCCATCCATTCTCTCCATTATTTGCATTGTTTTATTCTGAATGTTGAAGACGTGTGTATGTACAGTGATGCATTAGCCTTTCATTATCCACGCTGATTATTTTCCTTTGCTGTGTGGGAACAGTCTTTTTTTTTTTTTTAAGCACAAACTCCAAATGTCAATATTGAATAGGTCTTTATTGGAATGACCCTTTCCATTCAGGGGAACAAAAGGAGACCTGAGCGATAGCTAAGGTAAGCACGTTTGGCATTTCCTATGGATCTTGGAATCACATTTAAGATCCGGCAAATGCAAACGGGGAGGGAGGCAGTTCCATGAAAGGGCATCTGATGAGTGGTTCCTGCTGGAACTGGAACACCATAAAGATGACACAGAAATACCCAGGGGAGGGGGCCACAGCTCAGTGGTAAAGCAGCAGCCTTGCATGTAGGAAGTCCCAGGGTCAGTCCCCACCCTCTTCAGTTTAAAAAAAGTTGTGGTAGTAAGTGATGTGAAGATTGGGTGGAGAGACAGGCCGTGTTCAGTGGTGGCGCCTTGCCTATAGAATGCTCTCCCCTCTTGACACTCATCCAGCTCTTACTTTACTATCTGTCAGAACTGGAGAACTTCAAAAAAGACTCATTACTTTGTTTCAAAAAGTATAAGACGTTTATTGAGAACTATGTTCAGGGAAAGAGCAAGTTGACTCTGATAACCAGCACAGCTATCGACACATTCTTTATGCAGTTGTAACAGAAACAATAAAACCATTTCTCACACTCCAAGAGACAGTTGTCTGTTCCCAGGGTCCCTTATCTCCAGGGCGGAGGAAGGAGCCCCGCTGCTTTGCTCTGGCAGGCCAGCTTCAAAGGACACCTGCAGATGTTTCCCAGAGACTATCAGTCACCCTTCAGTGGTTACAGTTTGTTTGAAATGTAAAGGTATTTGGTTAGTAGGCAGGGGTGCAAAGACCTTGGGTTAGTGGGCATTTACAATATGGAGTCAGTTAGGCTAATATCATTAGGCTCAGCATACAGGATAGTTACAAGTTCTGACACTATCCTTTAAGGCAGGGTGTCAATCATGCAGCCCAGGGACCAAATCAGGCCCCCAGAGGGCTCCTATCAGGCCCCCAAGCAACTTACTGTTAACTACTTCTTTCTCCCTCTTTCTTGCTTCCTTCTGCACCACAGCTTGCTTTGCCAGGCTTGCTCAATCGCACAGGAGCTACAGAGCAAAGCCTCTACTTTCTCCATTGACTGAGGCTCCTCTCTTGGGGAGGAAGGGGGAGGGGGAAAGAGATAGCTTGCTTTGCCAGGCTCTCTCAATTAGTTCTACTGAGCCAAGCTTCTCTTCCTTCTATTGGCTGAGGTTCCTCCCCCTCCTGGTGCCCTGGGGAAGGGAAGAAAGAGCCAGAGCTTCCTTTTCCCAGTTCCCTGGATCCCGTGGAAGAAATACAAAGAAAGCATCTTGAAGACCAGCGAGTGCTAATGTTTTAAGCATGTTTTATTTTAAGGTGTTTAAAAAAAAAAAAAAAATCTTTAATTGTGTTTCTGTCTTTTATAAAGTTTATATCTCTGCTACCTGGCATTACATTTTTTGACAAAAATGGCCCAGCCCGACAGGGTCTCATTTATGTCAGTTCTGGCCCTCACAACAAATGAGTTTGACACCCCTGCTTTAAAGTGCCATTCCAAAATATTTCTTTCTACCCAGGCTTTTCAGTGAAAGGTTCCATCTATTCCTAATCTGTGTCTCTGGTCTGCTGCTAGCTCAAGGACTGTTTTGTGCATATTGTTTTAGGCTGTATCAGTTAAAGGCTTTTAAGAAGGCTGCTATCTGCCTGGCACCAAACTCTTTTATAAGCTCCAATCCTGTACACAAAGGAGGGACGGGGGAGGGACGGTGGCTCAGTGGTAGAGCATCTGCTTGGGAAGCAGAAGGTCCAAGGTTCAATCCCTGGCATCTCCAAAAAAGGGTCCAGGCAAGTAGGTGTGAAAAACCTCAGCTTGAGACCCTGGAGAGCCGCTGCCAGTCTGAGTAGACAATACTGACTTTGATGGACCGAGGGTCTGGTTCAGTATAAGGCAGCTTCATATGTAGGAGGGATGGTGGCTCAGTGGTAGAGCATCTGCTTGGGAAGCAGAAGGTCCCAGGTTCAATCCCCGGCATCTCCAACTAAAAAGGGTCCAGGCAAATAGGTTTGAAAAACCTCAGCTTGAGACCCTGGAGAGCCGCTGCCAGTCTGAGAAGACAATACTGACTTTAGGGAGGGACAGTGGCTCAGTGGTAGAGCATCTGCTTGGGAAGCTCTATCTACTTATGGACGGCCGGCCTACCTGCGCCCCAGAAAAGCTGGACCAGGCGTTACAGGCAGTGGCTAGGTGGCTTAGGCTGAGCGGGCTGAAGCTGAATCCGGCGAAGGCAGAGGTCCTTTGCTTGGGTCGTTGTGGCCCGGGAAGGGAAATCTCCCTGCCAGTTTTTGACGGGGCGCCGCTGACAGCGGCGCACAGGGTCAAAAGTCTGGGGGTACAATTAGAGCCTTCATTGACAATGGAGGCTCAGTTAACAGCCACTGCCAAGTCTGCATTTTTTCATCTTAGGCGGGTGAGGCAGTTGGCCCCTTTCCTGGAGCACGACGACCTAGCAACGGTGATTCATGCCACGATCACCTTGAGGTTGGACTACTGTAATGCCCTCTACATGGGGCTACCCCTGTGCCGAACTCGGAAACTGCAGTTAGTGCAGAATGCTGCTGCCCGGCTGCTACTAGGGCTCCCAAGATGGGAGCACATTCGGTCGGGGCTTCGGGATCTGCACTGGCTGCCAATAACATTCCGAGTCCGGTACAAGGTGTTGGTCATTACCTTTAAAGCCCTATATGGCCTAGGACCTGCCTACCTTAGGGACCGTCTCTCCCCACACATTCCCCAGAGAGTACTACGATCGTGCTCACAAAATCTGCTAGTAATCCCTGGGCCAAAGGAGGCCCGTCTGAAATCCACCAGGGATCGGGCCTTCTCAGTAACGGCGCCTTACTGGTGGAACCAGCTGCCGGAAGAGGTGAGGGCCCTGCGGGACCTAGGGCAGTTCATAAGAACATAAGAACATAAGAGAAGCCATGTTGGATCAGGCCAACGGCCCATCAAGTCCAACACTCTGTGTCACACAGTGGCAAAAAATTTTATATACACACATACACTGTGGCTAATAGCCACTGATGGACCTGTGCTCCATATTTTTATCTAAACCCTTCTTGAAGGGTGCCAAACTTGTGGCCGCCACCACCTCCTGTGGCAGTGAATTCCACATGTTAATCACCCTTTGGGTGAAGAAGTACTTCCTTTCATCCGTTTTAACCTGTCTGCTCAGCAATTTCATCGAATGCCCACGAGTTCTTGTATTGTGAGAAAGGGAGAAAAGTACTTCTTTCTCTACTTTCTCCATCCCATGCATTATCTTATAAACCTCTATCATGTCACCCGCAGTCGACGTTTCTTCAAGCTAAAGAGTCCCAAGCGTTTCAACCTTTCTTCATAGGGAAAGTGCTCCAGCCCTTTAATCATTCTAGTTGCCCTTCTCTGGACTTTCTCCAATGCTATAATATCCTTTTTGAGGTGCGGCGACCAGAACTGCACACAGTACTCCAAATGAGACCGCACCATCGATTTATACAGGGGCATTATGTTCCGCAGGGCCTGTAAGACAGTCCTCTTCCGGCTGGCCTACAACAACTAACTGACACTGAGAATTTCTGGATGGAATTAGAATGCATTTAACAGACCGCTGGTTTTTATGTTTTTTATGTTTTATGTTTTATTAATCCTTATTATGTAAATGTTTTTAAGATAAACTTATGTAAGTTTGTGTGTTGTGAGCCGCCCTGAGCCGCTTCGGTGGGAAGGGCGGGATATAAGTCGAAATATAAATAAATAAAAAAAATAAAAATAAAAGCAGAAGGTCCCAGGTTCAATCCCCAGCATCTCCAACTAAAAAGGGTCCAGGCAAGTAGGTGTGAAAAACCTCAGCTTGAGACCCTGGAGAGCCGCTGCCAGTCTGAGAAGACAATACTGACTTTAGGGAGGGACAGTGGCTCAGTGGTAGAGCATCTGCTTGGGAAGCAGAAGGTCCCAGGTTCAATCCCCGGCATCTCCAAAAAAGGGTCCAGGCAAATAGGTGTGAAAAACCTCAGCTTGAGACCCTGGAGAGCCATGAATGGGGCTGTGGCTCAGTGGTAGAGCATCTGCTTGGGAAGCAGAAGGTCCCAGGTTCAATCCCCGGCATCTCCAACTAAAAAGGGTCCAGGCAAGTAGGTGTGAAAAACCTCAGCTTGAGACCCTGGAGAGCCGCTGCCAGTCTGAGAAGACAATACTGACTTTGATGGACCCAGGGTCTGATTCAGTATAAGGCAGCTTCATATGTTCATAGGCTGCTGTTTTATGCCCCTGGCTTGTCTGTCATAGACCATTTTTTACAGCACTTTTATGATTTTACTGTTTTTTTAAAAATACCTTATGACTTACCTCTTACCTTAAACGAGACTCGAGAGAGGTGGTTTATTTAAAGTCAATAATAAAATCTGGAGATGTGGAATGGTATCATGTAGCTTGATCTTGTCCGATCTTGGAAGCTAAGCAGGATCAGTACTCAGCTGGAAGACCACCAAGGAAGACTTTGGAGAGGTAGGCAATGGCAACTGAGCTCTGCCTTGAAAACCTTACAGGGTCACCATAAGCTGGCTGCAACTTGAGGGCACTTCACACACACAATAAAAACTGGGAAGATCCTTTCACGGATGGCCTCATGTCTCATCAGGCATCTTCACTGTGCAACGAGAAACTACAGAATGAAGAAGCAAAATAGCTCAGCTTGGTGTTTGGTTTTTATAAACCTAATTGTTCATTTTATCACCAAGTTCTTGCTTGCTTTGAGTCAATAAGAAACTAATAGCCAGTGGGGTGCAGCAGTTACACCTTGGGCGTTTTCGCACTGACCTTAATCGGCAGCGACACCCCTCTTCAGCGCGCAGGATCTGCCCGGATTTCGCATCAATTGCCGCGGAGCACCCGGAAGAGCCGGAAAGTCCCGCATCTTTTGCGGCGCAAATGGAAACTGGTTTTTGGCGGTTTCTATTTGCGCCGCAAAAGCCGCGGGACTTTCCGGCTCTTCCCGCAGCAATTGGTGCGAAATCCGGGCAGATCCTGCGCGCTGAAGAGGGGCGTCGCTGCTGATTAAGGTCAGTGTGAAAACGCCCCTTAACAATATCAGACTAGGATCTGGAAGGCCCAGGTTTGCCACAGAAGCTTGTTGGGGGTGGCCTGGAGCCAGTCACTGTCTGTCTCAGCCTACCCCATTTTATAGGGTTGTGGTGAGGATAAAATGGATGAGAGCACCGTGATATAAACCCCTTTGGATACCTGACAGGGAGAAAGGTAAGATATAAATGAAGTGAGCAACTAAATTAACCCCAGTGGATATAGCAACTCTTCCAGGTATGGCAAAGCAGCAATGTGAGGAAAAGCTTCCCCTGTTAAATTCTCACTTGTCGTATAACTGTTAAAGGCACAGGTAACCGGCCAGGCCAAAAAAACAAACACTCCTCCTTTCTTCTAAACCAATAAAAAACCAGCAACGGCACCAACGTTTGTCTGTGATAACCACTGCTTAAGGACTTCAACCAAGCTATTTGCCTTGGTTGAGGTTCTCTAATGGTGGTGGTTGTTTGCACTCAACATAGTTCAGGGCTGTTGACTCATTAATCTGGTCTCATAATTGTCTTGTATCAGTTGAAGGCTTTTAAGAAGGCTGCTATCTGCCTGGCACCAAACTCTTTTATAAGCTTCAATCCTGTACACAAAGGAACCCATGCTCTGTGCCCTTAAACCTGGGCAAGGAATTTGCACAAAGGCAGCTGCAATCTTGAAAGAAAAGACAAATAGGGCAGAACAAAGGGGTTCTAAAAGCTGATCCAGAGTGCTCTATTAGAGTCCAATGTGGCAGCATGTGGAATATGTCACTTAAAGTGTAACAGACATGATTTTAGGTTATTGTTTAAAATAACAATCTGTCAAGCATGAGATTTCAAAATAACCAGTCCTTGGATTTTGAAACAAAGTCAGGTTTATTGATAATCCATGTGGCTCATTCGAGCTGAAGATTGGGACTGATATTTTGTAGCACTAGAATACAAGCTTTAAAATGGCACATCAAAGGTTCTATAAACAATTCTACATTCACATGTGAAATTCACACTCTGAATTCCTTATCTCTATTGCGGCTATCGCATCCTGGGTTCAGGCCTTGCTAGGCCTGGGAACAAGTCCCAGGAGGTCTTATCTTCAAAGAGGACATTCCTGCATCTGTTAATAATAATAATAATAATAATAATAATAATAATAATAATAATAATAATAATAAATTTTATTTGTACCCCGCCCTCCCCTGCCGAAGCAGGCTCAGGGCGGCTAACAATACGATGACCAATGGTGCACCAAACAATAAAACAGTTACATTAGAAACATTAAATTAAACATTAGTTAACCTTAAAAACCTGTTAAAACAATTAACTAAAACATATTATAACACTATCCTTGACGCTCTTCTAGTTAGTACTGATGGCGGATTTTCTTCGTTGTCGGTATAATTCAGTTATTCATAAAAGCTAATTTTAAAAGGGTGGTCTTGCAGGCCCTGCGGAACTGATCAAGGTTCCGCAGGGCCCGCACCTCCTCTGGGAGTTGGTTCCAGAGATATGGGGCTGCAGCCGAAAAGGCCCGAGAGCGAGTATTCTGTAGTTTAATTTGTCTTGGCCCAGGGGTAGTCAGTCTGTTCTTTCCTACTGACCTCAGTGCTCTCTGGGGTTCATACGGGGAGAGACGGTCCTTCAGGTAGGCTGGTCCTCGGCCATATAGGGCTTTAAAGGTGATAACCAGCACTTTGTACTGGACCCGGTATACAATCGGTAACCAGTGCAGTTCGCGTAGCCCTGGCCGTACATGTTCCCATCTTGGGAGACCGAGCAACAGCCTGGCCGCCGCGTTCTGCACTAGCTGTAACTTCCGGGTCCGGCACAGAGGCAGCCCCATGTAGAGGGCGTTACAGTAGTCCAATCGTGAGGTGACCGTCGCATGGATCACCGTTGCTAGGTCCCGACGCTCCAGGAAAGGGGCCAGCTGCTTTGCCCGCCTCAGATGGAAGAATGCTGACTTGGCAGTGGCTGTTATCTGGGCCTCCATTGATAATGAAGGCTCCAGTAAGACACCCAGACTCTTCACCTGCTGCGCCGCCTTTAGCTGCACACCATCGAAGGTCGGGAGGGATATTTCCCCCCCTGGAGCGCCGCGACCCACACAGAGAACCTCTGTCTTTGCCGGATTCAGCTTCAGCCCACTCAGTCTAAGCCACGTTGCGATAGCCTGTAACGCCCGATCCAGGTCTTCCGGGGGGGAGGCAGGCCGGCCGTCCATTAGCAGATAGAGCTGGGTGTCATCTGCATATTGATGGCAACCCAGCCCAAACCTCCTGGCAATCTGGGCAAGGGGGCGCATATAGATGTTAAATAACATCGGGGAGAGGACTGCTCCCTGAGGCACCCCACAATCTAGTGTGCGCCTCTGGGATCGTTCACCCCCGATCGCCACCCTTTGTCCCCGACCCATGAGGAAAGAGGAGAGCCATTGTAAAGCAGACCCCTTAACCCCAATGTCGGCGAGGCGGTGGATCAGTAACCGATGGTCGACCGTATCAAATGCAGCCGACAGATCTAATAACATCAGCACTGCTACACCGCCTCGATCCAGTTGCCGTTGGAGGTCATCTGCCAAGGCGACCAAGACCGTCTCCGTCCCGTGGCCCGGTCGGAAGCCAGACTGGCACGGGTCTAGGACAGAAGCGTCATCTAGAAATCTCTGTAGCTGCAACGCCACTGCCCTCTCGATGATTTTACCTAAAAATGGTAAATTAGACACCGGTCGATAGTTCGCCAATTCGGCCGGGTCTGCTGTTGATTTTTTCAAGAGGGGGCGGACCAAGGCCTCTTTCAGAGGCGTTGGAAAACGCCCCTCTAGGAGGGATCTATTTATGATGTCCCGTAAAGGACATCTAAGCTCCCTCTGGCAAGATTTAATCAGCCAGGAGGGGCAAGGGTCCAGATCGCATGTTGTTGGGCGAGCAGCGGAGAGAATTCCATCAACTTCTTCCAGGCTGAGTGGGTCGAAGTGGTCCAGCAGTAAATCCGAAGACAGGCGCGGAGCCTCAGTCTGACTTACTGTATCTAATGTGATAGGTAGGTCTTGGCGGAGTGATGAGATTTTATCTGCAAAATATTTCGCAAATGCCTCACAGCCTATCTCCAATTCTCTAACGTTTGGTTTGCCTTGTGGCAGTGTTATGAGATCTCCAATTACCCTAAATAATTGTGCTGGGCGCGAATTTGCAGATGCAATCTTGGCTGCAAAGTATTGTTTCTTTGCAGTCTTGACTGCCATCTCATATGACTTCATAAACGTTCTATAGGATGTTCTCGTCACTTCGTCCCGAGTATGCCTCCACCGCCTCTCTAGTCGTCTGAGCCCTTGCTTCAGCTGGCGTAACTCCAAGGTATACCATGGAGCCAGCTTCATACGAGGGCGCAGAGGGCGCCGGGGTGCGATTTCGTCGATGGCCCTGGATAGCTGATCTTGCCAGACTTCCACCAGGTCATTGAGGGAATCGCCAGTGGGCCAGGGGTCCCTCAGGGCCGTTTGGAACCGTTCCGGGTCCATCAGGCCCCGAGGGCGAGCCAAAATAGGCTCTCCGCCCATACAGGGTTGGGGCGGCATCTCCATACGGGCCTTAAGGGCTAGGTGATCCGACCATGGGACCGCTTCATCTGCGATATCGTTCACCAAAATCCCAGACGCAAAGATCAAGTCTAGTGTGTGTCCGGCCTGATGCGTGGGTGTTGTGACAAATTGAGAGAGTCCTAGTGTCGCCATGGAAGACACTAGGTCCATCGCCTGAGTGGAGGCCGTGTCATCGACATGGACATTGAAGTCACCCAGGACCATAAGTCCTGGGCTCTCCAATGCCCAGCCCGCCACTGCCTCCAATAGTGATGGTAAGGCGCTGGCTGGTGCGTTAGGCGGCGAAGAAAATAAAGCGAAAGAAGAAAGGTGGGGGTTGCTACTTTGATGTGCTCACATTTTAACTTTGGGTTAGTAACATTTCTACCATCTAAATGCTCTAGCATAAAAATAGCAATTCTAAGGTCTGACTTCAGCAATATAGAATGGGTATACAATGCTTGACACAATCTATACAATTTAGCCACTTTATTCTTGTTACTTGTTACTTTGTTGGTGGCGGAGGAATGTGCCTCTTACCATATATACACACACACACACACACCTGTCATGCTTGGAGATGTAAGGTGTTTTAAAACTCACTGAAGGGATCCCCAGTGCTCTAGTAGCATCATGCTTTCCAAGGGGAAAGGGCCATAAAGTGCATAAAACAGAGTTAGCAAAACAGAGGTGCATTTCCACTAAGAGATAACCATTTGCCCAGATTGCCAGAAAAGGCAGGAAGGATAGCTATTGTCAAAACATGAAGTGAGTACTGAGGAATCGGAGATGAGAGCTCTCTAATGACTGGAGATAGGAGTCCACAGTCCCAGGTGGGGAAAAGGTGCCCCAGCTCTGGATTGGGTGAGGGGCTTCCAATCAACTAGGGCAGGAAGAGTTAAAAGGTCTGAACAACCTGTTAACATTATTCAAACACCAGGGATTGGGGTCTAATGCATGGAGCAGGTGGGGGGGGGGCGCAAGTAGATAGCCTCGCCTAGGGCACCAAAAAGCCTGTAACCGGCCCTGTCTGTAATGTTAAAGGTTAGATCCAGGTGACATATTTGACATATTTATTGCTTCAGTGTTGTTCCCCCTTAATTAAACCCATACGACAATTGACCCTCTGACCTTGTCGTTCCTGTTTTGTCTCCACATATCTTAAAATATCTTCATCACGTTATATGCTAATTTGCTGTTCAGCCTCTGTCTATAAGTTTGAATGGTTATCTTTCATTTCATCGTATCTGAAGAAGTATGCGCGCACATGAAAGTTCGTAGCATGAATAAAACTTGATTGGTCTTAAAGGTACCACTGGACTCTAACTTTGCACTAAAGGTTAGTTTGGAGATTTTCCCCCCCTTTTCTTTTCCTAGATCTGATATAGCCTATTGCATACAATAGTTATTTTCCCTTGCCTTGTGCTATAGTTTGTTAAACCGCGCTAAAGAATGTCTTTCACGTTTAAGGCAGCCAACAGTGTTCAAAGCCCTTCCTACACACCTCTCAACTCACACTCGCACGGAGAAGGGGGAGTAGTTGCTGGGAAACTCTGGTCCTTACAAATACATAGAGATAGCCTTTATTGGTGCTCCTTGGGCTGCTAGTAAACATAAAAAGACTGCATTTTAGCCTGAGGCAGTGGCAACCAAAGAATACACACACACAGGGTGAGTTTGTGACAGTGTCTATGTACGTAGGTACGTGCAGTCAAGTCACAACTGACTTATGGTTATCTCAGCAAGGAGCTTGCAGGGTCAATGAGAAGCAGATTTGAACGGAGGTCTCCCAGAGGCACTCAAAAATAACCACTACAGAATGCTATCATATTAGAAGTGTTGGTTGGGCTGCCCACTGCCACTAACCTCCCACCTTTACCGTGCAGTTATATGCCAAGTGTCAAGCATGCATATTTCAGTAACAAGCTCGACAAGGAGATTGACAATAGGCTGGCAAAGGCAAACCATGCATTTGGCCGACTGCACGAAAGAGTGTGGAGCAACAAGCATCTGAAAAAAGGCACAAAGATCAATGTTTACAAAGCGGTTGTGATGACAACCCTCATCTACGGCTCCGAATCGTGGGTTTTATACCGTCATCACCTGCGACTCCTTGAGCGCTTTCATCAGCGCTGCCTTCGCACCATCTTCAACATCCACTGGAGTGACTTTGTGACCAACACTGAAGTCCTCAAGCGGGCGGAGGTTACAAGCATCGAGGCACTGCTGTTGAAGACGCAGCTGCGCTGGGCAGGGCATATCTCCAGGATGGAAAACCACCGCCTTCCCAAGATTGCCCTGTATGGCGAACTTTCCACTGGCCATCGAAATAGAGGGGCGCCAAAGAAGAGGTACAAGGACTCCTTGAAGAAATCCCTTGGTACCTGTTGCATCAACCATCACCAGTGGTCTGACCTAGCCTCAGATCGCAAAGCATGGAGGCACACCATCCACCAGGCTGTCTCTTCCTTTGAGAATGCACGCATAGCTGGTCTTGAGGACAAAAGGAGATCGAGGAAGAATCGTACTGCTACAGCACCGACCCCAAATCAGACTTTTCCCTGCAGCCACTGTGGCCGGACCTGCCTGTCCCGCATTGGTCTTGTCAGCCACCAGCGAGCCTGCAACAGACGTGGACTACTGCACCTTTCTTAAATCTTCGTTCGGGAAGTCAAGCAGAGAGAGAGAGAGAGAGAGAATGGTTCCTTCAATAGGGAACAGGTCATCCATCCTTTACTGCTCCCCCTTCCTTTACAACCTTTGGGCAAGTAATAAATCCATTTGGCCCAAGGACATTTATGCTACAGCCTGGCTGTGATTACTCCCATCCTGCCTCTCCCCCAGGTTCACACAGGCAGTCTTATCGGAGCCGAAAGAAGTGTGAGAAAGGGAGATGTTCTTAATGACCTAAATTCCTTAGTAATAAAATCGATAGTATGTAGTAACCCTTGAACCCGTGACTCAAGCTGCAGCTGTGTGGCATCCTTTGAAGTTCTCCTCTATAGCAACTGGGTAACTGTGTGTATGTCATTGCTTCCAAGGCTTGTCTCCTTGGCAAAGCTTCTGAGTTTCTTAAATAAAGCAACTTTTGATTCAACAACAAAAGACTGATTATTGAGAAATATCGATGCTTGACACCAAGTTGCGGGGAACATCGTATGATACACACAGAACCCCGGGCCACACCCTCACGGGACTGATTTGCCCCTCATTTGACTCTTGCCTTAACAACTGCAGATGTGATAAGCCTGAACGTTTTCTTGCAAATGCTGGTTCTTATGACTTGAATGCTCCTGCACCCCTCCCCCCCCCCCACATATAGAAAACTGGTATGCCAATGCGAAGGCTAGGCCAGATTCCTTTGCCTCTCGTGGAGGGAGTTAGAGGGACACGTAGCAAGAGCATCTTGCCTATTTTAAAACAGCTGCATTGACTACCAGTCAGTTATTGACTTCAGTTCAAGGAGCTAGTTGAGAATTGAGAATTGGCTTGGATCCTATGAATCCATTTCACTAATGGTAGAACCTTCCCCTGGTTGAAGGAAACTCGTGGGCATTCGATGAAATTGCTGAGCAGACAGGTTAAAACGGATAAAAGGAAGTACTTCTTCACCCAAAGGGTGATTAACATGTGGAATTCACTGCCACAGGAGGTGGTGGCGGCCACAAGCATAGCCAGCTTCAGGAGGGGTTTAGATAAAAATATGGAGCAGAGGTCCATCAGTGGTTATTAGCCACAGTGTGTGTGTATGTATAAAATTTTTTGCCACTGTGTGACACAGAGTGTTGGACTGGATGGGCCATTGGCCTGATCCAACATGGCTTCTCTTATGTTCTTATGTTCTTAATCTCAGTGCAGCAGAACAAGCTCCTTGCTTCGGTGGCATGAGCAAAACCTTGCTTCGGTTTTGCCATGAGCAAGAGAGATCCAGCACTGAGACAGATGGTCTTCTTTATTGTTATTATTATTTAATCCAAAGCAACTCCCTTAAGGGCATACTTGATGACAACCATCCACCTTGGTTGCCAGACGGGTGAGAATTCTCACAGAAGGGCGTCAGTGCAACGCAGGAGAACTTTTGCACCGTCAGACACGAACAGACGAGAATTCAGGCTTGCTCAATGCAGTGCTAATTTCAGTGCTAGCTGTTTCCCAGACATCAGCATCTCTCTCTCTTTCTCTAACTCTGCTTAGGATTGCATTGTGAATGATTATATGATAAGAAACTCAGCAGCAGAAATTTTAGCCGTCTGGTCCCTTTCACCACTTGTGGGGGGAAACTTCCTCAGCTTAATTTCTGTATGTCATGATAGCGCCATGCATAAAGGACTTTGCAGTTGGCAAAGCTCTTCTTCAGCCTTAGCCTTAGGAGAGCCAGTTGGTGTAGTGGTTAAGTGTGCGGACTCTTATCTGGGAGAACCAGGTTTGATTCCCCACTCCTCCACTTGCACCTGCTAGAATGGCCTTGGGTCAGCCATAGCTCTGGCAGAGGTTGTCCTTGGAAGGGCAGCTGCTGTGAGAGCCCTCTCCAGCCCCACCCACCTCACAGGGTGTCTGTTGTGGGGGAGGAAGGTAAAGGAGATTGTGAGCCGCTCTGAGACTCTTCGGAGTGGAGGGCGGGATATAAATCCAATATCGTCTTCTTCTTCTTCAATATCTTCTTAGCTGAAAAGGGGAGTATTCCAAATGACTGAGGAGAGGGAGAGGCGATTCTATTTATTGTAGTGCTGTATCCCAAACCCCAAAGTAGGATGGCCGGTCTGGCAACCAATACTCCCTCTAAGCTGTGGAGTCTTGTGAGCAAAAATTCCACTTCGTGGGCTACTGGCATTAAAGTTGTGAGCTACTGCATAAATTAGTTTGCCCTTGACAAAAATGTGTGAGCCCGAGGCTAAAAAACTGTGAGCTAGCTCACACTAATGCAGCTCAGAGGGAACACTGCTGGCAACTAAGAAGA
Source organism: Heteronotia binoei (assembly GCF_032191835.1). NCBI lineage: Eukaryota > Metazoa > Chordata > Lepidosauria > Squamata > Gekkonidae > Heteronotia > Heteronotia binoei. The sequence goes on from NW_026800393.1 coordinate 36,159, forward strand.
AACTGGGTGGTGGTGTGATGGAGAAGTGGCAGTTAGCACCTTCTCCATCTGCACCTCTATAGGAATTGTCAGAAGCTCTATGGTTTTATCACAGTTTCTGGCAATTTATAGAGAGGCATGACATCATTTCTGGGTTTTCTTGATAGTGATGTTCTGTCAGCCCAACTTAGGGTTGCCAAATCCAATTCAAGAAATACCTGGGGACTTTGGGGGTGGAGCCAGGACCAAGGCTGTGACAAACATAATTGAACTCCACAGGGAGTTTTGGCTATCATATTTAAAAGGTAAAAAAAAAGGTAAAGGTAGTCCCCTATGCAAGCACCAGTCATTTCTGACTCTGGGGTGACGTTGCTTTCACAATGTTTTCATTGCAGACTTTTTACAGGGTGGTTTGCCATTGCCTTCCCCAGTCATCTACACTTTTCCCCCAGCAAGCTGGGTACTCATTTTACCAACCTCGGAAGGATGGAAAGCTGAGTCAACCTGGAGCCGGCTACCTGAAGCCAGCTTCCACTGGGATCAAACTCAGGTCGTAAGCAGGGAGCTCAGACTACAGTACTGCAGCTTTACCACTCTGCGCCATGGGGCTCTAAAGGGACCTCACACCAAATGCCTTCCCTCCATTGGAAATAATGGATAGGGGCACCTTTCTTTTGGGGCTCATAGAATTGGACCCCCTGGTCCGATCCTTTTGAAACTTGGAGGGTGTTTTGAGGAGAGGCACTAGATGCTATGCTGAAAATTCAGTGCCTTTATCTCAAGAAACAGCCCCTCCAGAGCCCCAGATACCCACAGACCAGTTCTCCATTATTCCCTATGGGAACTGGTCTCCATAGGGTATTATGGAGTCCCCAGCAGATGTTTCCCTCCCTCCCCCCACTTTCTGATGACCCTGAAGCGAGGGGGAGGGCCTCCAAACTGGAGGATCCCCTGACCCCACCTGGGGATTCGAATTCGGGTGGCTGAACACCGGTCACGAATTAAAATGAAAAATCTTCTAATTTAATATAGTAATAGGGTTGCCAAGTCCAATTCAAGAAATATCTGGGGACTTTGGGGGTGGCGCCAGGAGACTTTGGGGGTGGAGACAGGAGACATTAGGGGTGGAGCCAAGATCAAGGCTGTGACAAGCATCATTGAACTCCAAAGAGAGTTCTGGCCATCGCATTTAAAGGGACGGCACACCTTTTCAATTCCTTCCTTCCATAGGAAATAGTGAAGGATAGGGGCACCTTCTTTTGGGGCTCATAGAATTGGACCCCCTGGTCCAATCTTTTTGAAACTTGGTGGATATTTTGGGGAGAGGCACTAGATGCTGTACTGAAAATCTGCTGCCTCTACCCCAAAAAACAGCCCCCGCAGAGCCCCAGATACCCGCGGATCAATTCTCCATGATTTTCTATGGGAATAAATCTCCATAGGGAATAACAGAGTTCCCAGCAGACATTTCCCTTCCCTCCCCCCGCTTTCTGACGACCCTGAAGCGGGGGGAGGGCCTCCAAACTGGGGGATCCCCTGCCCCCACCTGGGGATTGGCAACCCTATATAGTAAAGAGTCCAGTTGCACCTTTAAGACTAACACATTTTATTGTAGCATAAGCTTTCGAGAAACACAGCTCTCTTAGATGCATCTGACTAAGAGAACTGTGTTTCTTGAAAGCTTATGCTACAATGAACATTTGTTAGTCTTGAAGGTGCTACTGGGCTCTTTACTATTCTGCAGCAGCAGATGAACATATCTAACGCCTCCAGATCTATTTAATATCAGATTAACACTTTTGTGGGGTGTGGGTGTGTTCAGAATGGAGGGTATCGATAGGTGACGGGGAAGGCGCAATGAGGCTCAGGGCACGGGGAAGACAATGCAGGGTGGGTGCAAGGAAGCGCCAGCTCCCAGAGTTCTGTCTCTTGATCCAGCCCACATGTGAACATGACTTAAGAGTCTGGCAATGCATTACACATCATCAAATGAGTGTCCTATTTACTGGCAGTTCTCAATAGCGGCACTCAATTTTCATGAAGAGCATGTTTGGATATCTCTTTGTAAAAAAAGGTTTGTTTTCTCTTTGTAAAAAAAAGATTTCAAAGATTGGTTGTTGATTATACCCCCTCCTCCCACCCCAAAGTTCTCAGCAGGGGGGAAAGGTGCTGTGTGGGGCTAGGGCAGGAAGAATCATGCCAGTGGGTGTAGGTGTGGGACTGAAATGTGGGTGGGGGTGGGACAGAAATGATCCAGACTTTACTGTCCCCCTGTGTGTTGCCCCAAATTTCCTGTGATCTTTCTGAAACCATCACAGAAAAGCAGGTTTGAGAAAGACTGCAGGAAAGACAAAAAGGTCCTTTCTGCATACACAGCTTCTGATTTTCACTAAAGTCAAGTAGGTTGGGGTTTAGTTCGAATGCTGTGCCTGCAGTGTGCATCTTTATTTTCCCTCTCCAATTTCTATTGGAAATTGCAGAGTATATATTCTGCATACCAATGAGAAAATACGAGTAATGTTGTGGGGTTGGTCTCTCCTGATTGATTAGTTTCACACTGGGAGCGTCTTTTGAAATTGAAGATGCTTCCAGCTGAATTTACTGTAGGGCCGCCATTAGTGCTCTTCCCCCCACACTTATCAGTAGTCAAATAGTTTAATGCTAATCAGGGGTGGCTGGAGAAAAAAAAATTGCCAGGGACTGATTTAAAAGTTTAGTGAGAGGCGATGCCAACCACTTGGCCAGAGAGGCAGCAGAGAGGCTGCTGTGTGGCCACTTGGTGGAGGAAGTTCATGAAGGGGAGGGGAGACATCGATGCTTTGCAGCCTGAGTCCACATATGAAGAACATATGAAGCTGCCTTCTACTGAATCAGCCCCTGGTCCATCAAAGTCAGTATTGTCTACTCAGACTGGCAGCGGCTCTCCAGGGTCTCCAGCTGAGGTTTTTCACACCTATTTGCCTGGACCCTTTTTTTGGAGATGCCAGGGATTGAACCTGGGACCTTCTGCTTCCCAAGCAGATGCCCTGCCACAGAGCCTGCCACAGAGTCCCTCCCCTGCTCTCCAGGGTCTCAAGCTGAGGTTTTTCACACCTCTTTGCCTGGACCCTTTTTTGGAGATGCCAGGGATTGAACCTGGGACCTTCTGCTTCCCAAGCAGATGCTCTACCACTGAGCCACCGTCCCTCCCCACATTGTTATTTGGAAATGAGTCAATCCATTTATAATATTTTTAAGAAATATTGGTTTCTGGTGAGAGATATACCAGGATGTCAGGAAATACCAAAAATGGGCTTTAGTAGAACCAAGAATCTAGGTGATTGTCTGATTAGAGCTGACATTGTACAACCTGAAAGGGAGATGGTTAGAACTCGGGGGCGCTTTAAATGCGGGGCCTGCGGAGCTTGTAGTCTTTCGCTGCAGGTGTCTGTGTTTGTGCATCCAGAGACTGGATACAAGATATATTTAAAGGATATTACTACCTGTGCTACACAGAGATGTATTTATGTGATTTTATGTCCATGTAAAAAACTGTATTTGGGATCCACCACACGTGCTATTCGTACACGTGTGTTGGAACATAAATCGAGACTAAAGAATCGTGTGGTAGATGCTCCTTAATCTTATAAAAAAGAAGAAAATACTATCAGCCCTCCTTTGACTTTCATCTGATGTCCTCTTTTTGCAAGAGACTCATTTGAAGAACACGGGGCATCCAGTTTATAAGGAACCCTGAATGCGACATCTAGCCATCGGAATATACTTATTGAATATAGCACCTTAATTTATTGTAGTTTTAAATTTTATGTAACTGTTTTAATGTATTTATTAACTGTATTTTACAATCGTTTTATATAATATCATGGTATATACCATGTCCTGTTAGCCGCCCTGAGCCTGCTTCGGCGGGGAGGGCGGAATATAAATATTATTATTATTATTATTATTATTATTATTATTATTATTATTATTATTATTATTATTATTATTATTATTATTATTATTATTATTATTATTATTATTATTATTATTATTATTATTATTATCTGTTGGTGGAGCACTTCATTCAGTTTAATCACGAGCCAGACTCTTTACGTTTTTGTGTACTTCTTAAGTTTCCAATGCGTTTGCAAGGTAGGATGGATCGTAGCAGATGGTTACATCAGCGGGAGATGCGCACGATCTTTAAATTAGGGACGATGTTTCCTCGTGGTCTAAAGAGTGATTGGGATTTGGCATGTTTTTTTATAAAATATACTGTTTATAAAATGATTTATTGGCATGTGCTTCGGATATTTGTTATAGTAAGTTTTTAGCACTACTGTAGCTGGGTACTCTGTAGCTTTAAGGAACTTTTCGAATTGTTGCACCTGCTGCATATAAGCCATTTAGCATGACTCACTGTAGCACCTTGCAGGTGTTCCTTCAAATATGCTGGCTGCTTGGCCTAACACTTACGAGAAATTGCTAAGAGGTTTGTTGATTTTATTCAGGGTTTAAAATGTTTTTATGTTGAAACGCTTGGGGCTCTTTAGCTTGGAGAAACGTCGACTGCGGGGTGACATGATAGAGGTTTACAAGATAATGCATGGGATGGAGAAAGTAGAGAAAGAAGTACTTTTCTCCCTTTCTCACAATACAAGAACTCGTGGGCATTCGATGAAATTGCTGAGCAGACAGGTTAAAATGGATAAAAGGAAGTACTTCTTCACCCAAAGGGTGATTAACATGTGGAATTCACTGCCACAGGAGGTGGTGGCGGCCTCAAGCATAGCCACCTTCAAGAGGGGGTTAGATAAAAATATGGAGCAGAGGTCCATCAGTGGCTATTAGCCACAGTGTGTGTGTGTGTGTGTGTGTGTGTATATATTTGGCCGCTGTGTGACACAGAATGTTGGACTGGATGGGCCATTGGCCTGATCTAACATGGCTTCTCTTATGTTCTTATGGCTTATGTGCATATGGTTTTATTGTATCATTGTATATTATTCATGTTATTCAGGATTGTTGCAGCTTGAAGAAGCTCACGCGAAACAAGGGTTCAGTACGGCCTTGTCCTTGGAAACTTGGATTATGGGCTGCTGCATCTTTGGACAGACATTAAACATCTGGAGTACTACACCAGGACTGCATGGAATAAGATGGGAAGTTTTACCATAGGATGAAAAGAAAGACTCTTGGTGCTATTGCTTCCTTTTCTATTAAGGACTAAAAGTGATGGTTGTTTTGTAATTTATGACGGTGGAATTTGTGCTTATTTTTGTTGAACTTGTATCATTTAATAATAGAAGCTGGTTTTCACGGTGGGTTATGTACCTTTGATTTTCTTACCACCTGGAGATTGGCAAGCCAAAGTGGCTAGACATGGCTCCTTCCTTTTGGAAACCACATAATCCACCATCTGCATGTCCATTTTACTGCACACTGTTTCTCTGGAAAAGGAAGACCATAGCATAAACGATACAGAAAGCACACTTCCTCCAGAGAAAAGAAAAAACAGCCTGAGAAACCCCATGCTCCAAATTGATCAATACAGAATTTAGATCCTTTGGCCTTTGAGATTCCTTAGTGCTTTAGATTGCCAGGGCCTTTTTTGTAGAAAAGCCCAGCATGATCTCATTTGCATATTAGGCCACACTCCCTGACATCAAGCCAGCTGGAACTGCGTTCTTGTATGCTCCTGCTCAAAAAAAGCCCTGTAGATTGCCATTGGTCAATAAAATGTCCCAACATCAGCTATCACTTGGGCAGGGATTTAAACGGTACCTTGCAGGTCTTCCTGGGTGAAACATCCATCTGGGACCCTTTCCAGTCTGGTTTCTGCCTGGGCCATGGGACACAGACGGTATTAGTAGCCCTCACAGAAGACCTAAGAAGGCACCTGGACCAAGGCGGGTTGGTGCTGCTGATTCTTCTTGATTTATCGCCAGCATTTGACACTGTCAGTTATGATTTTTTTACCCACTGCTTTGCCGTCACTGGAGTATGGGGGGTGGCCTTACAGTGGTTTGCCTCCTTTCTCTGGGGACGGGGACAAAGGGTGATGTTTGGCGAGCAGACTTCCTTGCGGAGATTTATATGTGGAGTGCCGCAGGGAGCTATCCTCTCACCAATAATATTTAACATCTATATGGGCCCTCTTGCCCAGATCGTCCGAGGTTTTGGGCTGGGTTGTCACCAGTATGCTGATGACACTCAGCTCTGTCTGTTGATGGGTGGAAGACCGTCCTCTGCCCCTGATCATCTGTCCGAAGCGTTAGGAGCCGTGGCTGGATGGTTACAGCAGAGTCGACTGAAGTTAAACCCAGCTAAGACGGAGGTCCTGTGCCTGAATCGAGGGTGGGTGGGTTCGTGCATCCAGCTCCCAGCCTTGGGTGGTGCTGTTTTGGTGCTGGCCCAACAGGCGAAGAGCTTGGGAGTGATACTGGATGCCTCCCTTTCTATGGAGGCCCAGGTCACGATGGTTGCCAGGTCTGCCTTTTTCTATCTATGGCAGATCAGGCAACTAGCACCATATCTATCCCCCAAGACTTCGCTACAGCAATCCATGCAGTGGTCACTTCCAGACTGGACTACTGTAACTCGCTCTATGCTGGCTTGCCCTTGAGGCTGATCCGGAAACTGCAGCGGGCAATGTTCAATTGAAGTCAGTTATGTTTTTTAATTGTACTTAATCCATGCTTACTAACCTTCATGCCTAATAAAATGCTAACCTACTAATACTTGCGCCCTGCAAAGGAAGGAGGGGTGGGAAAGGAGGTTGCCAGAACACCAAAGGGCAGCCCAGCCCTTGAAGTGCAGAATACCAGGCTAGCCGCCCTGGTGCCTCCCGAGCGAGAGCAAGGACACCACCGAGAGGGAGGATGTAACTATCCCTAGCGAAAGATAAGCTGCGTGTGAAAATAGCAATTGCGGGGACGACTGTAGATTTATTATGAGAAGTGATTTAAAGCCCCAGTCTTTGAAGTATATTCATAAATACCAATGGCTCAGACTATACGTTATCAGTTTCAATAGTTCTTTTTTTTTTTTTCAGGTTAAAAGCAGGTTTTATTGAACAATTCATAATTCATAATTCCATTTACAATTAAACTTTCCATAAATCCATAGGTTGTTAAAAAAAACGAAGAAAAAAAACATAATTCGAAAAGCAAAACCTGACCCCACCATATGATCAGTTTCAATAGTTCTATGTAGAGAGTAACATTGTTGTAATCAATAAATGAAACTTAGTTTCTTAACCAAGTCGCTTTTGATCATTTTTGGGACTTCAATGAACCCTTTGCTGACAGGCACAGAGTGCGGCAGCTCACCTGCTGACTGCATCACCTGCATCACCTGTCACCTGCTGACTGCATCACCTGAGCATACGGCCGGCACTCTGTTGTCTGCACTGGCTGCCTGTAGAGTACTGGGTCCGTTTCAAGGTCTTAGTTTTGACTTTTAAAGCCTTGCCTGGCCTGGGGCCGACATACCTGCAGGACCGTCTCTCCCCATATATGTCCCAGAAGTCGCTTCGTTCGGCCTCCCAAGATCTTTTGACCGTCCCCAGCCCAAGAGATGCCTGTCTTGCCTCTACCAGGGGCAGGGCTTTTTCGGTCCTGGCCCCGACTTGGTGGAATCAGCTCCCTTTGGAGATCCGGGCCCTACCTGGCTTGTTAGCCTTCTGTAGGTCCTGTAAAACGGAGCTGTTCCGCCAAGTTTTTGGATGAGGCGGCGGGCGTCCATTTGTTAGATCGGTTGGCCTCCCCTGCTGTACCATCATCAGTGCCAAAGAAATTATGCTATTAATACAACATTGAGAGCCAGTTTGGTGTAGTGGTTAAGTGTGCGGACTCTTATCTGGGAGAACCGGGTTTGATTCCCCACTCCTCCACTTGCACCTGCTGGCATGGCCTTGGGTCAGCCATAGCTCTGGCAGAGGTTGTCCTTGAAAGGGCAGCTGCTGTGAGAGCCCTCTCTAGCCCCACCCACCTCACAGGGTGTCTGTTGTGGGGGGAGGAAGGTAAAGGAGATTGTGAGCAGCTCTGAGACTCTTCGGAGTGGAGGGCGGGATATAAATCCAATATCATTATCATCATTATCATTAACATTGCTATTTCATCATTATTCCGACTGTTGTTACTGACGGGGGCCAGTGGGTTATGTAACATCACAATACATGGTATGTAAAGTGCTGATTAGTTTCCGAACTTAATGCTGTCGCTGATTTTATTACGATTTTAGCTGTTTTCATTGTTTGTTTTATTATCATATATTTGATGTACCCATGGGGGAACGGGTGGAATATAAAGACAGTAATAACAACAGCAACCACCTTCAATGGGTTGTTTTAGAGAAACGCTCGCATTGAGAACGATGTCCGCTCTCAGCCCCTTTTAGAAGGAGTTGCATTTGTGAGTCACTGTTTTCATCGCTGAACCATATTACGTGAGTCACTGTTTTCATCGCTGAACCATATTACGCCTGAACTAAGTAAATTAACTGGTGATTGTCTCCCCAAACATCCAAAGAATCGAACGGCTGTGTTATACCTCCCGTTGCAAACTGCACGGGTGCTGACATCAAAGACCTGTGACACGTTCCCCAGTTATGGGCCTATGTCTAACACATTTTTTATGCACATCATGACAGTAATTAGAGACTATGGAAACAAGTAAGCACAATGTAGCTCACAGGAGGTTTTCAGCTGTGGTCGTTAGACCTTAATTACCCAGTCCTGACATATTTAACCCCATTTAGGAAACCTAAACAACCAGAAGTGGGGGCGGGGGGGATTCAAATGCAAACATGGTTCAGAGACAACTAGGTTTAACTATTTGAGAGGTAGGGTTGCCAATCCCCAGGTGGGGGCAGGGGATCCCCCGGTTTGAAGACCCTCTCCCCGCTTCAGGGTCGTCAGAAAGCGGGGGGAGGGAAGGAAATGTCTGCTGGGAACTTTATTATTCCCTATGGAGATTTATTCCCATAGAAGATCATGGAGAATTGATCCACAGGTATCTGGGGCTCTGGGGGGGCTGTTGTTTGGGGTAGAGGCACCAAATTTTCATTATAGCATCTAGTGCCTCTCCCCAAAATACTCCCCAAGTTTCAAAACGATTGGATCAGGGGGTCTAAAACATATATTCCTCTAAAACATCAGCTGGGAAACGAGCCAGTAAGTACCTAGCGACCAGCTATTTATAAAACAAAGAGCGTTTTCGCACTAGCGTTTACTCCGGCGTAGCACCCCATTTACCTCCGGATCTTTTCCTGGTTTTCGCACCTGTTGCTCCGGCGCTGCGGTTTGCTCCAGCGCTTCAGGGGTTTCACGCTGGAGTATGTTTTTCAACATGCTTCCGGAGTTTTTGAAAACCTCCGGATCCACACCGGATCCACTCCTCGGAGTTTGCTGTGGGAAATCCATCCACGCCGGATCGACTGCTTTGTGGGCGTCACCCTCTCCCTTTCCGTCCTCCCACCCCATCCACCCCCTTGGCCAATCATCAGCCGTTCGCGGCGCTTCCCAAAAGTGCCCGCACGGCCATTTTTTTTTAAACTTCATATTTCTTGCGTAATAGCGATATTTCGAAATTAACAAATAGGGAAAAAAAACCCTCCTGGAATAGCCTCAATTGCCACTTCAATTGGTTTCGTTAGAATTTTTTTTTATTATTATTGACTTTAGTTGCGTTATTTCGCTGTTGCGTTATCTCGCAACTACATTATACATTGTTTGGGGGGGGGGAAATCTAGTGCCGGCACGGGCCAAAGCGTTCATGTGTGTGTGTTTTAAAAAGGCAATGCCTCCCTCAGCTGTGCCACCAGGATTTCTGGACCTGCACAAAATCGCCATGTATAAAATGGGAAGTTGGAGTCCTGCATTCTTCTCCCTGGCTACATTCCGCTCGGTTAGAAAATAGACGCGACCTCGCTCTTCACACGCGCCACAGAAGGGGAAGGAGAGAATGGGGCGGGGGGGGAGCTCTGGCGGCAGGAATCAGTCAGGTCCCCGTTGCAAGCGCCAACCGGGGAGGGGGAAGAGCGCGGAGGAAATCCCAGCTTCACCACCCGGGAGGGAGCGAGGCTGGGAAAGGAAGAAGCTGCCACACACACACACACAAACCCCTCGATTTCTCTCTCTTCGTTATTGCGATATTTCGCAACTTCAGAATTTGGGGGGGGAATCTAGTGCTAGGATTCTCCACTGTGAATGCTTCTGTTAATACATAAAGGGCTGTGGAGGATACTACAGCTACAGCCAATCCATGAGCAGAAGCAGCACACGTGATGCAGTTTGTCCACGAAAAGAAGGGGAAGGAACAGCTGTGACTGCTCGATGTTACGTTATTACGTCCTTACGCAACCAGACTTGCGCTTAAAAAAAAAATGATTGACAGGGCATCAAACTCAAGTCGATGCCAGTGGGAAAACGATTTGAGCCGGGGCTTCATGGAAAGCGACTCCGCAAATGAGTCCATGTGCGAAAACGAGGAAAATGAGCCGGACATAATTGCGCCGTGGAATAAGGGGAGCAAACGCTAAGTGCGAAAACGACCAAAGAGATAAAAGTCAGCCAGGAAAAGTTAACTAAGTTGCTGTTAGGCTGCTTCAAACAATTAACAGCCTAAAGGAACAGAAAAAAGGTTTAAAAGGTTAATAAAACGGTATAAAAGGTTAATAAAACAACTTAGCGTTTGGAGCTTCGGCGGCAGCCGCCCTCATTCATCGCCCGGAAACCGGAACCCAGATTGTATATGATCAGGGGGTCCAATTCTATGAGCCCCAAAAGAAGGTGCCCCTATCCTTTATTATTTCCTATGGAAGGAAGGAATTGAAAAGGTGCCGTCCCTTTCAATGTGATGGCCAGAACTCCCTTTGGAGTTCAATTATGCTTGTCACAGCCTTGATCTTGGCTCCACCTCTAATGTCTCCTGGCTCCACCCCCAAAGTCTCCTAGCTCCACCCCCAAAGTCCCCAGATATTTCTTGAATTGGACTTGGCAACCCTATTGAGAGGTCTGTTCTCCCTGGAGACAAATGTCTGTAGTTTCCCATTCCCTGTTGTCATGGCAAGAGTGGCAAGTGGACTTCCACATAGAAGGTTCCTAGGTTTCCCAATATTGCCTGTGCAAATGCAGGGAGATTTTGGGTGTGGTCCCTGCCTTCCCTTTCCTCCCCTCTTTCAGGAGTCTGTCCACCGAAGCGCCTGTGCCTGCCAAATACCTCTCAACAGAGAAGGATGTGACAGAGGGCAGAGGGAACAGACAGTACAGCCTAACAGAACGAACAGGGAGTGGTGTGGGCTGGGGAGCAGGACAAATGTCTCTGGTGATGAGAAAGGCCTCAATTAGGGATGGTTTCAAATGGTTCATCCCTACTGTTTCAACCCAAAAAGTCTCATTTTGAGTTGCATGAATCATACTCAAGATCTTTTATTTCCACAATTCTGTTTCTCTGCACTGATCTTCACCTCAGATAGGATTGCCAGCTCCTCTGTAGGGAATTGCCAGAGATTTGGGTGCAGTGCCAGTGGCTGGGGAGGGTGGAGTTTGCTCACAAGAGGAAGCTCAGTGGAGATGTGATGCCATAAAGTCTGCTATCCAAAGCGGTCATTTCCTTCCGGGGAACTGTCATCCGTAATATGGAGATCAACTGTAATTCCAGAAGAAATCCCAACCCCATTTGGAGGCTCATAACCCTACCCTCAAATATATTCATTTTGCAACCTTATTTGTGGGCCAATAAATCAGCATTACACTTTAGAACCAAAACAGTTGTCCACCCCCAAAATATAAGACGTTACCTTCATCTGCTCACTTCTTTAGCATTTGATTACACCTCATCAACACTTTGCTGTTTCCATGACTGTTTCCACACAGATGTTTCATTTTGCCTTGGCTGTCTTAAGGCAGAAGTGTTTTGGAGAGCATCCACATGACACAGCCCTCTATGTTTTCTGTTTCCCCCCAGCTTTACTCTGATCTTTCCAGAACCTGATTTGGTGTGATCTTTCTAGAAAGATCTTTCTAAAAAGATCACAGTCCATACACCTTTGAATGCTATGTGAAAGGGCAGGTCCACATTTTTGCATGTTCTACTTACATCAGCACCATTGTTTACCCCCAGCCACAATTCCCCATACCTCAAATGAAGGGGTTTTCTTCTTGAGGCTTTCATAAGGGGGTGCAGTTTATAGATTGCTATAGGATGATGATGATGATGATGATGATGATGATGATGATAGATGATGATATTGGATTTATATCCCGCCCTCCACTCCGAAGAGTCTCAGAGCGGCTCACAACCTCCTTTATCTTCCGCCCCCACAACAGACACCCTGTGAGGTGGGTGGAGCTGGAGAGGGCTCTCACAGCAGCTGCCCTTTCAAGGACAACCTCTGCCAGAGATCTGGCTGACCCAAGGCCATGCTAGCAGGTGCAAGTGGAGGAGAGGGGAATCAAACCCGGTTCTCCCAGATAAGAGTCCGCACACTTCACCACTACACCAAACTGGCTCTCCTATGAGAGCTATGGCTGACCCAAGGCCATGCTAGCAGGTGCAAGCGGAGGAGTGGGGAATCAAACCCGGTTCTCCCAAATAAGAGTCCGCACACTTAACCACTACACCAAACTGGCTCTCCAACCCCAAAATATATGCTACAATGTACTAGTTCACAGAAGAAACTGAATAAAGATCTATCCCAGGGCTTACTCCTTGCTTTGGTTCTTTTTAGTCTATACATCAGTCTCTGATGTTCCCAAGATGATATTCAGGAAGTTTGCTTATGCTGATGGCATGGTGATTGCAGTAAGGCACTACTTGCAGTAAGGCACAAATCAATTGAAAGGACTGAGGAAAGACTGACTAGGGACCTTGAAATTTTGGCTGACTACTACTGTCAATGGTGGCTTATCCCACGTCCAGGAAAAACAGAACGCTCCTGTTTTCATCTCAATAATAATCTTGCCAACTGTAAACAGAATGTCTACCTTAACAGCTCCAGACTTACACACAACCATACACCTAAGTACCATGGCATTACCTGGACAGACCTTGAGCTATAAACACCATCCTACCAACGCAGCAGCGAAAATATGCATGCAAAAACAACATTCTCCACAAATTATGTGGTACAACTTGGGGTGCGTCTGCTACAACCCTTTGATGGTCAGCTTTGGGGCTGGCGTATAGTTCTGCAGGACATGGTGCTTCAGTGCGTATCCACAAACTTGATGTCCAGCTCAACACAACAATGAGAACCATGAGTGGATATATGAAACCCACTCCTACCTATTGGCTACCTACATTGTGCCACATCCCGCATCTCTGAAGACAAGAGCCTCTTTGGTGTAGTGGTTAAGTGTGCGGACTCTTATCTGGGAGAACCGGGTTTGATTCCCCACTCCTCCACTTGCGCCTGCTAGCATGGCCTTGGGTCAGCCATAGCTCTGGCAGAGTTGTCCTTGAAAGGGCAGCTGCTGTGAGAGCCCTCTCCAGCCCCACCCACCTCACAGGGTGTCTGTTGTGGGGGAGGAAGGGAAAGGAGATTGTGAGCCCCTCTGAGACTCTTCGGAGTGGAGGGCGGGATATAAATCCAATATCTTCATCTACCTCACAGGGTGTCTGTTGTGGGGGAGGAAGGGAAAGGAGATTGTGAGCCCCTCTGAGACTCTTCGGAGTGGAGGGCGGGATATAAATCCAATATCTTCATCTACCTCACAGGGTGTCTGTTGTGGGGGAGGGAGGTAAAGGAGATTGTGAGCTGCTCTGAGATTGTGACCTTTGCTCCATCTGTTTATCCAATCCCCTCTTGAAGCTATCTATGGTTGTAGCTGCTACCACTTCCTGTAGGGGTGGATTTCATGTTACTCTTTGGGTGAAGACTTCCTCAAGCACTGCCTGGCCTAAGTTATCCCAAGCTTCACCAAGTGTGGGATATGTCTGCATTCTTTGCACTAGATATATCAGGGTAAACTTGCTCCTTGTTTTGGTACTATATGCATAAGAGAAGGCTGAACGTGTATTCTATCCACTGTAGGCATAATTTCTTAAACCTGGTCTTTAAAATAAGAGACTCAGCTTGCAGAATGCAGAAAGACCAGGTCCCTTGAAATGGGGAAGGTGTCAGGCTATGCTGGGAAGCTATAGCAGCAACAGAGTATGATTTGATAGGTTGCCAACCTCTAGAGTTCTCCCAGAACAGATCTCTAGACTATTGCTAGTGCTATTGCCAAAAAGGAACGCAAAGAACAGAGTATGGGTTTGATAGGCTGCCAACCTCTAGAGTTCTCCCAGAACAGATCTCCAGACTACAGAAATCTCAGGAGAAAATTGCTGCTTTGGATGGCACTGCTTTGGAGCGAGAAAGAGCACACGTAAGATTTGGTTCCTAAATCTCCTGAATTTACATGCAAGATATATGGTAGTTACATGTACAGATGGTGTCATTTACATATATTTCTCATACTGGCTTTTGATGCATAAATATTGCATCCTTTTTTATGGGGAATAAGGTAGGTGTAAGGAAACAAATCGTAGGTTTGATTTGCCCAAAAGGAGAAATGAAATGAAAACAGAATTATAGTAGGGATGAGAAATTAAAATTGCCTCTGTGTTCCAAAGAACATATGAAGCTCCCTTATACTGAATCAGACCCTGGGTCCATCAAAGTCAGTATTGTCTTCTCAGACTGGCAGCGGCTCTCCAGGGTCTCAAACTGAGGTTTTTCACACCTCTTTGCCTGGACCCTTTTTTGGAGATGCCAGGGATTGAACCTGGGACCTTCTGCTTCCCAAGCAGATGCTCTACCACTGAGCCACCATCCCTCCTACATATGAAGCTGCCTTATACTGAATCAGACCCTCGGTCCATCAAAGTCAGTATTGTCTTCTCAGACTGGCAGCGGCTCTCCAGGGTCTCAGGCTGAGGTTTTTCACACCTATTTGCCTGGACCCTTTTTAGTTGGAGATGCCGGGGATTGAACCTGGGACTTTCTGCTTCCCAAGCAGATGCTCTACCACTGAGCCACCGTCCCTCCCCGTTAAAGAGGAACATTTCTTCCTCTTTAACAGTCCACAAGGAGGATGCAATTGATTTGTGGTGTAGATGTGGTTTCAATACACAAGCCTTCTAAATTCCTGTTTTGCCTACAAATGATCAGGTTGTTGTTCTTCATGTCCTATGAGTTTGGGGGAAAGAGGAAGAGCCGCCTGTTGGCAACTGCCTGCTGCAATTGTCAAATATTGAACCTGGCAGATCCAACTTTCTCCACAAAAGCAAACAAGAGAATCACACACAGTCCAAGTGGGAGAAATCAGAAGATGGCACTTAATGCCATCTCATTTTGCTCTGCGAATGACCCTAGCTGGTCACTGTCCCCCAGGGCTCATTGCCCTCTGGAGTCCAATGTACTAGTGCTATTGCCAAAAAGGAACACAAAGAAATTACAAGTGACCTCTCCTTGCGTCCAGTCCAGTTTGCATGCAATGAAGCAAACAACTATTTTTTTTTTTTAAAAAAAAGACAGATTCAACATTTAGAATGTCTTGAAATCCTTTGGATGAGGTAAGGCACCTGAACCACACAGGGTGCCTGTGGGTACCAGATGCCCTCTTGTTTCTTCTCCCACACCAGTCCTGGTTATCTTCCATTGCAGTGGAGTACGGGGTGCTTCCGAAGAAGAACTTCTTGCTATATTGCTCAAGTATCAGATGCATGAAGGTGCTACATAGGCATCCTGCCCTTCATTCCTGGAAGAACAACCTTTGAGCAGATTAAGAGAGCCAAGTTCAAATCCCCACTCCACCATGAAGCTCACTGGATGACCTTGGGCTAGTCACTCACTCTGACCTACCTCACAGGGTTGTTGTGAAGACAAAATGGGGGCGAAAGAACCATGCAGGTAGTTCTGAACTTCTTGAAAAAAATGGTGGAATGAAAAATGTAGCCGATGGGAAAACTTGCTACTACCTATATGAGTGAACCGATGCAAAAGACTGCCACACAAAAATGTGGTTCATAGCCCTTTTGCTTGTGGTATAAAATTTGGCTGTTTTGTAGTACTGTATTTCCCTTCTTTCGCCCATTAGACAGCAGGTAGCAAAGTGGGGAAGGGTTGGAGTCAGGAGTGGTATTCACACTCAAATAATTTCCCCTTGAATTCCATTTTGGCTATAAGGACACAAGAAGATTCCTATGAGATCTGACCACATGTAGGCCATCTAGTCCAGCATTCTGTTCCACACAGTGTCAGCCAGTTACCCTGAAGGACCAACAAACTAGGTACAGAGAATATGCCTTTAGCCTGGGGTTGCCTCCTAATAATAATAATAATAAATTTTATTTATATCCCGCCCTCCCCGTCCAGGCGGCTCAGGGCGGCTAACAACATTTCACACAATTAACATAAATAGATAAAACTTTAAATTTAACAATTAAAAAGAAATTAAACATAAAAACCAGTTAATTAAGTTAAAATACATAATTCAAATTACATTAAGTACATCTGGCAGCAATAAAATTGTTTGGCGCTGGTTCTGCCAGTTTAGATAGTTCCGTGATCGTATTATAGATGGCGGTTCTTTATTCTTAGCAACTCAGCAGTCGATATCGGCATAGGCTTGTCTGAAAAGGGCGGTCTTGCAGGCCCTGCGGAACTGGTCAAGGTTCCGCAGGGCCCGCACTTCCTCCGGAAGTTGGTTCATTGAGTGCCCGCAAGTGCTAGCATTTTGGGAGATGGAGAAAAAGTAACAGGTTGCCTAGACTCTCTCTAGGCTTCCCAACCCTAAGACTCCTAAGACTTGGTTTCAGAGACTTGACTGTCTCTGAATATGGAGGGGCCCATTAATAATAATAATAAATTTTTATTTATACCCCGCCCTCCCCGCCGAGGCAGGCTCAGGGCGGCTTACAAGACATGTTATACACCATGTTATAACAATAAAAACAAGATAATACAATTAAATAACATGGCATAGACCATGTTATAACAATAAAGCAAGATAATACAGTTAAATACAATTCATAAATTAAGCATTAAATAATCTAAGAACAGTGTAACTTCATGGTGCTACAATCTCAGTTTGTACAAGACGGCTTGATGTTACTACTAGGTTCTGTCTCAGGAGGCTAGTTGGAAGAGGGCGGTTTTGCAAGCCCTACGGAACTGA
>NW_026800394.1:0-56730 GCF_032191835.1 Heteronotia binoei
GGCTATTAGCCATAGAGTATTGTTGGAACTCTCTGTCTGGGGCAGTGATGCTCTGTATTCTTGGTGCTGGGGGGGGGACAGTGGGAGGGCTTCTAGTGTCCTGGCCCCACTGACGGACCTGATGTCATCTATGGGTTTTGTTTTTTTTTGCCACTGTGTGACAGAGTATTGGACTGGATGGGCCATTGGCCTGATCCAACATGGCTTCTCTTATGTTCTTATCAGCCTAACCAACCTCACAGGGTTGTTGTAGGAAACTCAGAGCCATGTACTGCACCGTCAGCTTCTTGGAGAAGCCTTCCCCCATTCTTAAGCCTTGGGGGTGGAAGCCACATAAGAACATAAGAGAAGCCATGTTTAATCAGGCCAATGGTCCATATTGTGTCACACAGTGGCCAAAAAACCCAAGTGCTATCAGGAGGTCTACCAGTGGGGCTAGAAGCCCTCCCACTCTGCCCCCCAAGCACCAAGAAGACAGAGCATCCCTGCCCCAGACAGAGAGTTCCAACAATAGGCTGTGGCTAATAGCCACTGATGGACCTCTGCTCCATATGCTTATCCAATCCCCTCTTGAAGCTGGCTATGCTTGTAGGTGCCACCACCTCCTGTGGCAGTGAATTCCATGTTAATCACGCTTTGGGTGAAGAAGGACTTCCTTTTATCCGTTCTAACCTGACTGCTCAGCAATTTCATTGAATGTCTATGAGTTCTCGTATTGTGAGGAAGGGAGAAAAGGACTTCTTTCTCTACCTTCTCTATCCCAGGCATCATCTTGTCAACCTCTATCATGTCACCCCGCAGTTGACATTTCTCCAAAACACCCCCCCCCCCTAAAAACCAGTCCAGCTGAGCAGACTTTACAGACTAAACCCTGGCTTGCCAAAACTGATATGGCAGATTCATGGGTCTCCTTTGGCTGCTTCAGGTGTACAAGAAGGGAGGCCAAACCTGCTTCTTGAAAGGACAAGAAGGTTAACTCCCCAGGAGAAACTGGCTGCTTTGGAGGGGGGGGGCTCTTTGGCATGGTGCCCCACTAAGGTCCCCCCCTCCCAATCATCGCCCTCCCCAATCTCCACCCATGAAATCACCAGGCATTTCCCAACCTGGAGTTGGCAACCTTATCGCCCAACTCTAGAGAGTCATTCCCCTGGAGGAAATGGCTGCTTTTTATAGGTCAGACTCTGCTTGCTGGAGAGCCAGTTTGGTGTAGTGGTTAAGTGTGTGGACTCTTATCTGGGAGAACCGGGTTTGATTCCCCACTCCTCCACTTGCACCTGCCTTGGGTTAGCCATAGCTAATAGCCATAGCTCTGGCAAAGGTTATCCTTGAAAGGGCAGCTGCTGTGAGAGCCCTCTCCAGCCCCACCTACCTCACAGGGTGTCTGTTGTGGGGGAGGAAGGTAAAGGAGATTGTGAGCCGCTCTGAGACTCTTCGGAGTGGAGGGCGGGATATACATCCAATATCTTCATCTACCTCACAGGGGGTCTGTTGTGGGGAAGAAGGTAAAGGAGATTGTGAGCCGCTCTGAGACTCTTCGGAGTGGAGGGCGGGATATAAATCCAATATCTTCATCTACCTCACAGGGTGTCTGTTGTGGGGGAGGAAGGGAAAGGAGATTGTGAGCCGCTCTGAGACTCTTCGGAGTGGAGGGTGGGATATAAATCCAATATCTTCATCTACCTCACAGGGTGTCTGTTGTGGGGAGGAAGGGAAAGGAGATTGTGAGCCGCTCTGAGACTCCTCGGAGTGGAGGGCGGGATATAAATCCAATATCTTCATCTACCTCACAGGGTGTCTGTTGTGGGGGAAGAAGGTAAAGGAGATTGTGAGCTGCTCTGACACTCTTCGGAGTGGAGGGCGGGATATAAATCCAATATCTTCATCTTCTTCTTCTTCTTGGACAAACACACAGGAAGGTCTCCATCACTTTTGGTCCTTGCTGTACCTCCCGGAGTCCGGCAAGTTGGAAGGAAGCCCCCACCCCTGCCAGTCCCCTCTGCCGTTTCCAGCAGTCCTTTATCTTTTAATATTTATCATATCGCTCATCTCTTCCGAGCCGACCTGTCCTTGTGTGAGTCGGCTTGCAGCTGCCTGTCCCAAGGCGATTAATGACTCCCAGCACACACGCAACTTGGCTGTGATCTAGGAGGACTCTAATACTGTCCTCACCATAGATCACAGCCCCTGAAAGGCCTTAAATCCAGGCCGGCTTTCCATAACAGACACCGATAAACTGCGCAGAAGGGGAGTTGACTTTAGCTCATTTGGAACCTTGTCAAAGCCAGAGGCCGCTTGGCGTGGCCTCTATGGGGAAAGGGGGCGCTCCCCACAAGGTGGGGATGGCCTCAGTTGTGGGGTGGCCCCACAGGCAGGCTGCAGGCCCCCTGGAGAGCAGGCTTCATACCAGACTGCACATGAACACACATGAAGAGCCAGTGCTTAAGTGTGAGGACTCTTATCTGGGAGAACCGGGTTTGATTCCCCACTCCTCCACTCGCAGCTGCTGGAATGGCCTTGGGTCAGCCCGAGCTCTCACAGAGCTGTCCTTGAAAGGGCAGCTTCTGGGAGCGCTCTCTCAGCCCCACCCACCTCACAGGCAATGTTCCCTCTAAGATGAGTTTGTGTGAGCTAGCGCACAGTTTTTGAGCCTCTGGTTTGCACATTTTTGTCTCAGCTGAGGAAAAAACAGCCCCAGAGCAAACTAATGTACGCAATAGCTCACAACTTTAATGCCAGTAGCTCACAAAGTAGACTTTTTGCCCACAAGGCTCCAAAGCTTAGAGGGAGTATCGCTCACAGGGTGTCTGTTGCGGGGGAGGAAGATAAAGGAGATTGTAAGCCGCTCTGAGATTTGGAGAGGAGGGTGGGATATAAATCCACTATCTTCTTCTTCTTATACTGAAGTATGCTGGTCCCAGGCCATACAGGACTTTATGGGTCCATGCCAGCCAGGGTTTATTTTGTAGCAGGAGCTCCTTTGCATATTAGGCCACACCCTCCTGATGTAGCCAATCCTCCAAGAGCTTGCAGGGCTCTTATTCCAGGGCCTGCTGTAAGCTCCAGGAGGATTGGCTACACCAGGGAGGTGTGGCCTAATATGCAAAGGAGCTCCTGCTACAACCCCCCCCCCCTGATTCCAGCATTTTGAATTGAGCACAGAAGCAAGCCAGAAGGCACTGCAGGAATGTAATCGAGATGCCCCCAGGGAAAGTGCCACAGGGGCTGCGTGGGCATCCCACTTTGTGCAAAACGGGCATTTTTGCCAGCCATCCGATGAGCCTCGGTCTCTCCTTTTCCCACCCGACAGTCTCTACACTCCTTTCCGTGCATATGGATAGCACACCCTGTCTATATGTGTGCAAAAGTATATTTCCGTCTTGCGCATTTGCTGGCATCCATCTATGCGCTTCTCCCCGGTTCTTCGCCGTTCTGCGTAATTGCTGCGGGAGCAAATTAAGAAGTGCCAGGCGTTGGGGGCCGAGGTGATTGATTTGTTTACGGATTCCTGTCGAAGGAGGAAGCCTGCTGTCAAAATGTTGCCTCGCTTTCCCCAAGGCAGCACTGAAAGCCGTCCGGATAACCGCTTCTGAGGGCGATAATTGCGATTAACCCTGTTTTGTTAGAAGATCCCCTCGCTTGTCAGTTCTGGGAGGATTTGGGGTTTTCAAAAGTTTTCACTAAGGACCAATGCCGCTACCCGCAATTCCTGTCTCAACTGAAGGCTTATGGATATGTTGCCGGCTCCAGTTTGGGAAATACCTGGAGATTCTGGAGTTGGAGCCTAGGGAAAGTGGAATTTGGCTAGGGGAGGGATCTCAGTAGGGAAGAACGCCCTAGAGATCACCCTGCAAAGCAGCCGTTTTCTCCAGGGGAACTGATCTTGGTTGTCTGGAGATCAGTTGTAATAGTGGGAGATTTCCATTTATCACCTGGAGGTTGGCAACTCTACGATGGCCCATACAGTACATAAGTGCTATCATATGAACATATGAAGCTGCCTTATGCTGAATCAGACCCTCAGTCCATCAAAGTCAGTATTGTCCACTCAGACTGGCAGCTGCTCTCCAGGGTCTCAAGCGGAGATTTTCAATGCCTATTTGCCTGGACCCTTTTTAGTTGGAGATGCCGGGGATTGAACCTGGGACCTTCTGCTTACCAAGCAGATGCTCTACCACTGAGCCACCAACCCTCCGCAACTGACCTATTGCAACTCCAGCAAGGGGCTTTCAAGGCAAGTGAGAAGCAGAGGTGGTTGGCCATGGCCTTCCACTGCAGAGCCTTCCTTGGTGGTCTTCCCATCCAAGACTTTTGGTGACCCCAGCAAGGGGCTTTCAAGGCAAAGGAGAAGCAGAGGAGGTTTGCCATTGCCTTCCTTTGCAGAGCCTTCCTTGGTGGTCTCCCTTCCAATTACCGACCCTCCTTTTCTTCTCTGACAAAATCAGGCCACACCAGGCTGCTTTCCAACCATGACCCTTAAAGACTAACTTAAAAAAAAATGCTAAAATTTAAAAAAGTTATTCTTTCAGATGAAAAGAACGGGTTGTGGGCGGCACTGCTAAATGGAGAGGCTTGTATTATTGTACGAGCATAAGATAATTGCAGTTCTCACAAATGAGAGCAACTCTTGACACAAGTCGAAAAGGCCCCGCACAGAACAAATTATATGTTGTCCAGTAGTCTTTAAAACAGAGGGCGAGGAACCCAAAGGCCGAGTTTCCTGTTGCAGTCGCAGAGCACCGAAGAGGAAGGAGTGATGTTTAAAAAAGAAAGAAAACATCAGAAGTCACATAAGATGTACTCAGAGCTCTTAATGGATGTCGGATTACATTCTGTGGCCACCACTATTCATGCTAATGGTCCCTGGCATTCCTTCTGTGTGTGTCCGTGTGTTACGTATTGACTCTGGACCCTGTAATAACCATTCAAACAAACCCTTGGAGAGATTTCAAGGAAATGAAATGTGCCCAAACCCCAGGTAATTGGCTTGAAATAAAGCAGGTGCTTTTCAAATCTGATGGCATGCATCCATGCGCTCTGAATTTAGAGCTACCAGAAAAAGAAAAGGGGTGTGTGTATTTTTCTTTCCAATCTGAAGATGGAGCTTGCGACCGGACTGGGCTACTTTGTACACAGAGTGGTACCAGTTCAAGCGTGGAAGGGCGGGGGATGATGAACTTTTCAATGCTTCAAGTCCGTCCAAAAAGGCAAAATTGGGGAGAAAAAATACATCTGCATAGCTTTCACCTCAGTTAAGAAGAAGATATTGGATTTATACCGCCCTTCTCTCTGAATCAGTGTCTCAGAGCGGTTTACAATCTCCTTTATCTTCCTCCCCCATAACAGACACCCTGAGAGGTGGGTGGGGCTGAGAGAGCTCTCCCAGAAGCTACCCTTTCAAGGACAACCTCTGCCAGAGCTATGGCTGACCCAAGGCCATTCCAGCAGGTGCAAGTGGAGGAGTGGGGAATCAAACCCGGTCCTCCCAAATAAGAGTCCACACACTTAACCACTACGCCAAACTGGCTCTTCGCATGTGTTCATGGTTGTCCTGTCAAGTGGTGTTAGTTCTGTAGTGCTGAAGAAGAAAAAGCACAGGGGAGGGCAGCCAAAATGATTTGGGGGGTTGGAGCACCTTCCCTAGGAAGAAAGACTGAAGGGTCTGGGCCTTTTCCATTTAGAAAAGAAATGGCTAAGGGGGGGGGGACATGAGAGGGGTTTATAAAAGCAAGCATATGGTGGAGAGACCTGACAAAGAGTATTTCTCTTTCTCTCCCCAAATGCTAGAACTCAAGAGCATCCAATGAAGCTGATGGGCAGGAGGTTCAGGGCAGACAAAAGGAAATGTGACTTTCCGTGAAGAGCGATTCAAATATGGAATTTGCTTCCAGAGGATGTAGTGATGGCCGTAGGAATAAACAGGCTGGGTAGATTCATAGAGGAGAGGTCCAGCAATGGCTACTAGGCATGGTGACTGAAGACACTAAGCCTCTGGATCCCAGATCCCTTATTGGCTGTTCAGAGGAACTGGCTGGCCGACTTGTGAGATGGGGATCCAGCAGGGCTCTTCTGATGTTCTTAAGGGAAGGCCTTGGCCTCTATGACCTGCTGTTGGACCTCCAGAGGAACTAGTTGGCCACTGTGTGAGACAGGAGGCTGGACTAGATGGACCCTCACTGGTCAGATCCAGCAGGGCTCTTCTGAGGTTCTTAAGGGAAGGCCTTGGCCTCTATGACCTGCTGTTGGACCTCCAGAGGAACCGGTTGGCCACTTTGTAAGATGCATTGTAAGGGGTTCTCTCGCTTTGGGGGTCCCCAACCCTCTGGCCTGCAGTGGGCTTGTGGGAGGATCCCCTCCTGATGTTTCTGGTGTGATGAACTTCCGGGAAAACTCTATGGTTTCCCCAGATACTCTAGAAATTTGAGAGGAAAACTCTATGGTACCATAGAGTTTTCTCCCAAATTGCTAGAGTGTCTGGGAAAACCATAGAGTTTTCCCGGAAGCTCCTAGACTGACCAGCATGCGACGTTGCCGGTGCGATGATGTTACTTCCGAGTGATGTCATTGCACTGCATGCACATAGCGCTTGCCAAAAAATACCCCACCAGAGGACATGGAGGACTTGGCAACCCTAGTGAGACAGGATGCTGGACTAGATAGGAAAGGAAAGGAAAGGAAAGGTCCCCTGTGCAAGCACCGGTCGTTTCTGACTCAGGGGTGACGTTGCTTTCACAACGTTTTCACGGCAGACTTTTTTACGGGGTGGTTTGCCATTGCCTTCCCCAGTCATCTACACTTCCCCCCAGCAAGCTGGGGACTCATTTGACCGACCTCGGAAGGATGGAAGGCTGAGTCAACCTTGGGCCGGCTACCTGAATCCAGCTTCTGCTGGAATCGAACTCAGGTCGTGAGCAGAGAGTTCAGACCACAGTACTGCAGTACTGCTGCTTTACCACTCTGCATCACTGGTCTAATCCAGCAGGGCTCCTCTGATGTTCTTCTCAGGGGAAGGCCTTGGCCTCTATGACCTGCTGTTGGCCCTCCAGAGGAACTGGTTGGTCCCTGTGTGAGACAGGAGGCTGGACTAAATGGACCCTCATTGGTCTGATCCAGCAGGGCTCTTCTGATGTTCTTCTCAGGGCTCTTATGTTAGCATGTAAAGCTTATTTGATTGTGTGGATGTCAGGCAATTTCCAGTTTCTGAAGGCTGGATTGGTGTCAGCGTAGTGTTACATGAGTAGGAAGCCTGGGGGAAGGTACAGGATTGTGGCCTTCAAATACCCGAATGGAATGGGGCAAAGACTTGCTCTCTGCTGTTCCAGGGATGTGGCATTAGATTTAGTTCTAGGAGGCAGATTTCAACCGGACATGAGGAGAGAGGACATCCTAGTAGTCAGAGCGGTTCCAGAGTAGAACCACTTTGTTGGTGGATGAGCATGGGCCCTCAAGGAGCCATCTTTAACTGGTCCGTCAAAGTCAGTATTGTCTACCCAGACTGGCAGCAGCTCTCAGGATTTCACACGGAGGTCTTTCCCATCACCTCCTACTTGGTTATTCTAACTGGAGACGCCGGGGATTGAACCCAGGACCTTCTGCATGGCAAGCAGAGGCTCTGCCACTGCTCTCCTTTGCACTCCTTGCACTGAACAAAGTAGCTGGGCTAAATGACCTCAAGGTTCCCTTCCGGCTCTGGGACTTTTTGGCACATAACATGATTAGATCCCTGAACATGTGATGCAGCCTTTAAAACCACCTCTGCCAGTCTAACTGCTTTGTGGAACTGCGACTCTTTTGGCAACAGTGGGAACCCTTTTGCCACCACATTCAAAGCCCTGATTGAGAAACAGGAGATTCAAGTGGTGCAGTTTTGCTTGGACTGTACCACTCCAGGCTGCAGGGAGGGGGAGAGGGACATCACCGATCTGAATCCTTTCTGGCTAGTTTGGCAGGGAGGAGTCAATGCTGAAGGCTTGCCTTGATTTCTACAGGCAGGGAGGCGTTTTCCCTCCTGAAGTCCCCCATCCTAGGCAAAGTTTCCACGCCTGGGTCTTTTGACTGACACGAACTGGATCAGACCCAGGAAATCAGGATGCATTCCAGCCAATGTTTTTCACAGTGCCTCTGTGCCAGCGTCTTCTCTTTGCAAATGCATTTCTCTGGCAGTGCCAGGCAGACTGGCCAAGATTCTTTTGTCTTGCTGGGAGGGGGGGTGGAATCCTGCCTGCTCTGAGTTACATTCTAGACAGTGCTTCTGTTGGAGCTGAATAGAATAGATCATTTAAAAGCTACCAGCAAAGCTGACCTTTTGGGGTGGGATATTTGGAGCCCTGTCTCTGTCTCAGGGAATCACATTTATCCAGATTGGAACACCGTAGGCACACATTTTTTTAAAAAAAGCTGTGCTCTTTTGAAGGTATTTGCAAACAACAGGCATCTTGTAAAGACCTGTCTGCTGCTTATGATTATTTCTCTTGTTTTCAGACGTGAGGTTTGGAATAAAAATGCTTTCGCGGTGCGATGTTGAACCGAGCATGTAAATGCTGGGAATTATTAGGAAGGGAATTGAAAACAAATCAGCCAGTATCATCATGCCCCTGTATAAAGCGATGGTGCGGTCTCATTTGGAATAGTGTGTGCAATTCTGGTCACCGCACCTCAAAAAAGATATGGCATTGGAAAAAATGCAGAAAATGGCAACTAGAATGATTCAAGGGTTGGAACACTTTCCCTATGAAGAAAGGTTAAAACGCTTGGGGCTCTTTAGCTTGGAGAAACGTCGACTGAATGGTGACATGATAGAGGTTTACAAGATTATGCATGGGATAGAGAAGGTAGAGAAAGAAGTCCTTTTCTCTATTTCTCACAATACAAGAACTCGTGGGCATTCAATGAAATTGCTGAGCGGTCGGGTTAGAACGGATAAAAGGAAGTCCTTCTTCACCCAAAGGGTGATTAACGTGGAATTCACTGCCACAGGAGGTGGTGGTGGCTACAAGCATAGCCAGCTTCAAGAGGGGAATGGATAAGCATATGGAGCAGAGGTCCATCAGTGGCTATTAGCCACAGCTTATTGTTGGAACTCTCTGCCTGGGGCAGTGATGCTCTGTATTCTTGTGCTGGGGGGGCACAGTGGAAGGGCTTGTAGCCCCACTGCTGGACCTCCTGATGGCACTTGTTTTTTTTTTGGCCACTGTGTGACACAGAGTGTTGGACTGGATGGGCCATTGGCCTGAACCAACATGGTTTCTCTTATGTCCTTAAAGCCATGGAGAGTTTCTAAAATGAATACACTGGCTGTTCATTAAGGAAGTCCTGAGTTCAATTCCTGACAGCTCTGCTCCAATAGTCCCATTTAGGAGCTGCCTTTTGCTCCCTCTGCTTTGGGCATGGGGCATCAGCGACCTCCTGAAGGTACCATCCAGAGCAGCTGCTGGGGGGCCCCCTTTTAATCTTGCCCTCCCCCCCTTCAATATGGAAGAGAAGACATTTAGGGGGGGGGGAGGTTTTCAGCCTGCTGCAGAAGCGAGACAAGACTGCCAAATCCTCATCTGTCATTCTTGGCTCTCCTTTCCCAGCAGTTTGTTCAGAACGCAGAAAGCCGAGACTGCTCCTGGAACGTCGCCGCTCACCCAGGAGGGGAACATCTTTCTTGCCTCCTATGAAGGAGGGACAAGACCCGCTCTGTCAAAAGCCGTCCTGAATCCTTCAGGTTAATGAATCTTTGACGCCCAACATATGCTCTTGCCAGCTCGTTCCAATTGCTTAAGCACTCTAGATTCTAACGCGCATCTCAGAAACTGTCCAGGGCTGTGGGACACAAGTCCATGAAACTACTGACCATTCCACTGGAGGTCAGCTTCTCTGTGATAAATACAACCCTTTGGAAACCTCCAGTGGCTTCGATGATATGGGGGCAGAGGGCACAGGAAGGCATGCCAGGAGGATCCATTTATGCAGGGCTTTTTTTTTTTGTAGCAGGAGCTCTTTCGCATATTAGGCCACACCCCCTGATCTAGCCAAACCCCCAAGAGCTTACAGTAGGCCCCGCACCAGGGGTGGCCAAACTGCGGCTTGGGAGCCACAGGTGGCTCTTTCACCCCTATTGTCTGGTTCTCAAAGCCCCCACCCCCACCCTATTGGCTGGCTTGGAGAAGGCATTTGCCTCTTTAAATCACTTCTCCAAGCCATGCCAGCTAGCAGCTTGGAGAACACATTTAAAGTTAAAGCTGCTTTCTTCCCACCCCTCCCTCCCCATCTTCCTCCCTCCCTCCCTCCCTTCCTTCCTTCCTTCCTCCCTCCCTCCCCCCTCCATTCCTTCCTTTTTCCCTCCCTCCCTTCCTTCCTTCTTCCCTCCCTCCCTTCCTTCCCTCCCTTCTTCTCTTCCTTCCTTCCTTCTTCCCTCCCTCCCTCTCTTTCTTCTTCCCTCCCCTTCTTCTTTCTTCCCTCCCCTTTCTTCTTCCTTCTTCCCTCCCCTTCTTCTTTCTTCCCTCCCTTCTTCCCTTCCCTCCTTCCCTTCCATCCTTCCTTCTCCCCTCCTTCCTTCTTCCCTCCCTCCCTTCTTCCCTCCCTCTCTCCCTTCCTTCCTTCCTTCCTTCCTTCCTTCCTTCCTTCCTTCCTTCCTTCCTTCCTTCCTTCCTTCCTTCCTTCCTTCTTCCCTCCCTTCCTTTCAAATCTGATGTCATGTCTTGCAGCTCTCAAACATCTGATGTTTATTCTACATGAAGGGTGGGGTATAAATTCAATCTCTCCTCCTCCTCCAAGCTGTCAGATTTGTAGAGTAACACTGGACACAGCGTAACCCTGGCTGGGCATGACAGAGACTTTTTAGTAGTGGCATCTGGACACCAGATCTCTCTCAATGACTTTGTTCCCAGGTGACCACACTCTGAACTTTCCACCACTACTTCTAATCCTTTTTTTTTTAAGGGAGGGTTTAAAAAGGGAGGCTTCCACAGTTTCTGCTCCTTCCTTTGGCCACAGAGGGTGGGAGGGCAGGCAAAATTTCCCCTTCCATCGCCACTTCAAGACCCACTAAGAGCTTAACTCCTGATACAAACAGCTTGTGCAAAATCTCCCTGTGCCCTCCCACTCCCAGTGTTCTCGCTGATGTCTTCCTTGCCCCAACATCTTGGCCGTTCCTTCCACCCTAAAGCCACAAAGTCGTCTTCTGCCACAGGTCTTAAGAACATCAGAGAAGCCATGTTGGATCAGGCCCATGGTCCATCCAGTCCAACACTCTGTGTCACACAGTGGCCAAAAAAACCCCAGGTGCCATCAGAAGGTCCATAGTGGGGCCAGGACACTAGAAGCCCTCCCACTGTGCCCCCCCAAGCACCAAGAATACAGAGCATCCCTGCCCCAGAAGGAGAATTCCAACAATACGCTGTAGCTAATAGCCCCTGATGGACCTCTGCTCCAGATGTTTCTCCAATCCCCTCTTGAAACTGTCTATGCCTGCAGCTGCTACCACCTCCTGTGGCAGTGAATTCCATGCGTTAATCACCCTTTGGGTGAAAGAAGTCTTGCTCAAGCCCCCCAAGTGGGCGCAGGACTGCTTCCTGGTGCTCTTTGCGCATGCACCCCTGCAAAATGATTTCACGGGTCCTTTAGAAAGAAGTCAGGACTGCAGATCTAATGACTTTTGCCGGAGGCAGTTCATAATTTCACCGCGTATTTATGAATCGCAAAATACGCATTAAATATAGAAAAGGGCCTGCGGTCTTCGATTGCTCAGAAATTTGTGACGGTCATTAGAAAAACGCGTTTCCCATTTTCTACCCCAAGAGTGGTGACGCTCTTCGAATGGAAACGGCTGCATTGATGGAAATGCTTGGCTCTTTTGAGTCTCTGCCTAGCCGTTCACCTTTTCCGTAGCCGGCGTTCCTCCTTAATCCAGCCTGCAAGAATTGATTTCATTTTTATTACCGTACGCTTCCAGCTTGCCTCCAACTCCTCCTCCTGTCTCGAAGTCCTCTTCAAGGGCAGGATAGAAATTAGGAAGAGTGAGGCCTGTAAGGTAGCCAAGACTCCTGGGAGCTGTTTTTGCTTCCCTTCTCTTTTCTTCACCTTCTCTCTCGCTCTCTCCCTTCCCTTCCCTTGAAAACATACAAAACAGGTATTGATAGCAATGGGTTTGTCTCACCTGGAGCCAGGCCCAAAACCAGTTGTGTGACTCATAACCTCTTTTCTCAGCATCCAATCCCATCCATCAGGGCCCGGGTCAGAGCAGGAAGAAGCCAATCGATTCAGAGACCACTGCAGCCCATCGTGAAAATGCCATTTCGATTTGTCTCAGCGCTGTTATCCACAAAATCAGCGGGCCTCTATGCCGGACGCATAAAAGCAGCATTGATCGAATTAAAGATCTCGAGACCCAACGTTTAGGTCAAGTTTTGAGCGAAAGGCGCTTGCTTCTGACATGCCAACAAGCATTTCTTTCAAGGGCTCTTTCAAAGCGTTGATGCTTACAGTCCCAAATGAAAAGCACGATAAATATTGTTTTTTTCAGAGGGACAAAACGAATGGCTGCTTTTGAGCCCAGTAGCACCTGCAAGATAGTTGGGAGTTTATTCTTCTTCCTTAATGGTTGCTCTTTCTTTCCTTCTTTTCCTTGAAGCAGAAAATCAAGTGGCTTTTAGAAGGAAGGGAAGATATTGAGAGCCAGTTTGGTGTAGTGGTGACGTGTGCGGACTCTTATCTGGGAGAACCGGGTTTGATTCTCCACTCCTCCACTTGCAGCTGCTGATTTTGTGGACTGAGGTTCCTTGGGTCAGGTTAGCCATAGCTCTCGCAGGAGTTGTCCTTGAAAGGGCAGCTGCTGTAAAAAGCTCTCTCAGCCCCACCGACCTCCTCCTCCCCCTCCTCCTCCTTCTTCCCAGGAAGAAGATGAACAGTAGCAGCTGTTAGAGCAAAGGACAAAAGAAAATGTTTTGCCCTCAAAGCAGTTTGTGTTTCTTGGTATCATTTTGAAGCACAAACATAGCTCGGGAATAGGGATGCCAGCCTCCAGGTGAGACCTGGGGATCTCCCAGAATTACAGCTCATCTCCAGATTACACAGATCAGTTCTCCTAAAGAAAATGGATGCTTGGGGGGGGGGGGTGGACTCTATGGGATTGTATTCCACTGAGGTCCCTGTCCTCCCCAGGCCCCACCCCAAAATTTCCAGGAGTTCCCCAGCCTGGATTTAGCAACTCTAGTCCCACTTACCTCCATGGTGGCCTGGTTACCTGTGGCAACCCTACTAGGGAAGGAAGGGTTTGTCTGAAGGCTGGGCCCACAATGCACCTAGAGAGTGCCAAGAATAAAAAGTCACATTTCTAAGCCGCTTGCAGTGCTTTGACCATTTAAGAACATAAGAACACCAGGAGAGTCCTGCTGGGTCAGACCAGGGAGGGTCCATCTAGCCCAGCCTCCTGTCTCACACAGTGGCCAGCCAGTTCCTCTGGAGGGCCAGCAAGAGGGCAGAGAGGCCGAGGCCTTCCCCTGAGAAGAGCATCAGAAGAGCCCTGCTGGGTCAGACCTGTGAGGGTCCATCCAGTCCAGCCTCCTGTCTCACACAGTGGCCAACTAGTTCCTCTGGAGGGCCAACAGCAGGGCAGAGAGGCTGAGGCCTTCCCCTGAGAAGAGCATCAGAAGAGCCCTGCTGGATCAGACCAGGGAGGGTCCATCTAGTCCAGCCTCCTGTCTCACACAGTGGCCAACTAGTTCCTCTGGAGGGCAAACAGCAGGGCAGAGAGGCTGAGGCCTTCCCCTGAGAAGAGCATCAGAAGAGCCCTGCTGGATCAGACCAGGGAGGGTCCATCTAGTCCAGCCTCCTGTCTCACACAGTGGCCAACTAGTTCCTCTGGAGGGCCAACAGCAGGGCAGAGAGGCTGAGGCCTTCCCCTGAGAAGAGCATCAGAAGAGCCCTGCTGGATCAGACCAGGGAGGGTCCATCTAGTCCAGCCTCATGTCTCACACAGTGGCCAACTAGTTCCTCTGGAGGGCCAACAGCAGGGCATAAATGTTAACCTATGATGCTTACATACAGCCCTGAAAAGCACACCCGTCCAATTATGGCCAAATTGCAGCAGTGTTGAAAGGGGGTGGCTTACCCGCAGCTACTGAACAAAACCAGAGGCAGGATCTGACCAACTGGATCGCAGCTCCTGCTCGCAACCACTATGCTGCACTAGTGAACATAAAGCAGCATTTGAACAGTAATCCTGCTGGTTGACCATACTAACACACTTTGATAGAAACATTGGGTTGGGGTGGCAGAACAGTTTTGAATAGCGTCAGCATTTTATGCTGGCCTCAGAGACTTCCCCACAACACCAGAAACTCGAAACCTTTTGTGTTAGGGTGAAGAGGAGAGCTCTGCCTTGAGTGAAAGGGGACTGCAAGATCCAACCCTTCAAACCCTTACAGTAGGCCCTGGACTAAGAGCCCTGTAAGCTCTTGAAGGATTGGTTACATCAGGGGTGTGTGTGGCCTAATATGCAAAGGAGCTCCTGCTTCCTGGTGATCATCCATCCCCCTGACGAGAGGCTCTCCTTCGCCCCTGGTATTCTTGGGCTGAGTGCGCTCTCCATGGTACTGAACCTGATGCTCAGTCTCAGGCCAAAAGCGGGGGCGGGTGGGTGGGTCAATACAGCCCCAGCCTGCACAGCCGATGAAGGTCAAAACAGGCGGTTGCTTCTTTGTGTGGGCGTCTGCCTGAGCACAGTGCTCTTTGTATCTTCTTGGCAGCCGATCCGATTGAGGGGAGAAAGCCGGTGGAGGCAGCTGGGAGCAGGGTGGCATGGAGGCCCAATCCTGGTCAAAAATGGGCACAATTTGGGCCACAGCTGGCCTTTGCCTTGGTGGCTGTGCGAAAGTGGCATTCTTAACGTTTATCTACTCCATTTCTACCCTTCCTGACTCGAAGCAGCTGACACAGTCCTCTTGTCCTCCGTTCTAGCCTCACGTCAACTCTGTGAGGTTGGAGAGGCTGAAGAAGAAGAAGAAGGCCGTAGATTTATACCCCGCCCTTCTCTCTGAATCAGAGTCTCAGAATGGCTCAAAATCTCCTTTGTCTTCTTCCCCCACAGCAGGCACCCTGTGAGGTGGGTGGGGCTGAGAGGGCTCTCCCAGCAGCTGCCCTTTCATGGACAACTCCTGCAATAGCTCTGGCTGACCCAAGGCCATTCCAGCAGCTGTTAGTGGAGGAGTGGGGAATCAAACCTGGTTCTCCAAGATAAGAGTCTGCACACTTAGCCACCACACCAAACTGGAGTCAAGGGCTATAGGTCACCAGGTTACTTCCATGGCAGAGCCATGAATCTCCCAGATTCTAGTCCTGAGAGCCGGTTTGGTGCAGTGGTTAAGTGTGCGGACTCTTATCTGGGAGAACTGGGTTTGATGCCCCACTTTTTCACATGCGCCTGCTGATGTGACCTTGGGTCAGATAGAAGTTCTCTTAAGACTGTTCCGGTCAGGAGCATATCTTGGAGGGCTCTCTCAGCCCCTCCTACCTCACAAGGTGTCTGTTGTGGGGAGTGGAAGAGAAAAGAGATTTGTAAGCTGCTCTGAGACTCCTTTGGGTAGTGAAGGGTGGGGTATAAATCCAATCTCCTTCTCCTCCTCCTCCTCCTCCTACCCCATACTGGCTCTCAAGCAGTCTAAAGCAGCCCAAAAATCTACGTTCAGATTGGCCCGAATATTGCCCAGCATTTTTAAATCATTGCAATCAAATCGTCCTACTTTTGCATTCTTTTTTTCACTTTGCAAAGTTGCAAGAACCTCTGTATGCACCATTTTGTTGTTGTTGAGACGGCTGGCTCCTGTTGACTAGACATTTCAGCATCTCCCTCTTTCGATGCAGCTTGAGCCCAGACCTTCTTGGCACCTAAAACGGAGAGTGACACTCTCTAGGAGACAAATGGATCAGCATTGGAGAGAACCCAAAGCAACTTCTCAGAGTCTGAAGGACTGTTGACCACACACTTCCCAGTCCTGAAAATAAAAGAAATTCCTAGTCCTTATGAATGTTTGCATGAATATGCCAGGAACTTGCTTTTATTTTTAAAAGGGTGAAGTTCTCAGGAAGCTGATTTCTAAGCTCCATTGAAAAAGTGCACTCTTTTCATCTCTTGTATAAAACATAAGAATATAAGAGAAGCCATGTTGGATCAGGCCAATAGCCCACCCAGTCCAACACTCTGTGTCACATAAGAACATAAGAGAAGCCATGTTGGATCAGGCCAGTGGCCCCTCCAGTCCAGCACTCTGTGTCACATGAGAACATAAGAGAAGCCATGTTGGATCAGGCCAATGGCCCATCCAGTCCAACGATCTGTGTCACATAAGAACATAAGAGAAGCCATGTTGGATCAGGCCAATGGCCCCTCCAGTCCAACACTCTGTGTCACATGAGAACATAAGAGAAGCCCTGTTGGATCAGGCCAATGGCCCCTCCAGTCCAACACTCTGTGTTACATGAGAACATCAGAGAAGCCATGTTGGATCAGGCCAATGGCCCATCCAGTCCAACACTCTGTGTCACATAAGAACATAAGAGAAGCCATGTTGGATCAGGCCAATGGCCCATCTAGTCCAACACTCTGTGTCACATAAGAACATAAGAGAAGCCATGTTGGATCAGGCCAGTGGCCCATCCAGTCCAACACTCTGTGTCACATAAGAGAAGCCATGTTGGTCAGGCCAATGGCCCATCCAGTCCAACACTCTGTGTCACACAGTGGCAAAACAAACAAACAAACCAAGTGCCATCAGGGGGTTCACAAGTGGGGCTAGAAGCCCTTCCACTGCCCCCCCCCAAGCACCAAGAATACAGAGCATCACTGCCCCAGACAGTTCCAAAAATATACTGTGGCTAATAGCCACTGATGGACCTCAGTTCCATATTTTTATCCAATCCCCTCTTGAAGCTGGCTATGCCTGTAGCCGCCACCACCTCCTGTGGCAGTGAATTTCACATGTGAATCACCCTTTGGGTGAAGCAGGACTTCCTTTTATCCATTCTAACCCAACTGCTCAGCAATTTTATTGAATGCCCATGAGTTCTTGTATTGTGAAATAATATACCATGTCCTTGTTTGTTTTTTGCTCCATCCAAACACCTCCGCAGTCCCCTAAGGGGCTCCTAACACTCTTCTTCCTGCTCCCAGAAAAAGAGTCTCTTCTGCCTGTTCTTACGTAGCTGGTAGGAACAAAGAATAAAAGGTGTGATTAAAGGGAAGGGGGTGGTCTTGGTTCTGTGCTCTGCTTCGGATGCTCCATTGCCCAGTCTAGTTTCAAAGCTCGGCATTTAAGCTTTTCTGCTCTATTTATTCCACAGCCTGCCTGTCTTTTTGCTCACCGGCTGCGAGAACGAAGTTGCCAATACACACGCTCTCTTGCCTGCCAAAAGGGCTCCGGGTCAGTCAGGTGTTGACAGGCCATGGCCTCCGGGAAATCACCCGAGCACCACGGTGCCAAAGTTACAGCTGAAGCAGGTTGGCTGGGAAGCTTCGGCAGTTTTCTTCCAAAGGATTTCCACAAACTGTCAGAGCGCTGCTGTAATTGTATCTTCCGGCTCTTGTCGTGCCTGGAAATCACAGCCGTGAAGGAGTGGAATGGTGTTCAGTCCCGATTTGAACAAAGTGGCATTCGAGTGGAACCGCAGCCTTGATTACGATGAGCTGGAAGAAATGACGTCAGCCCCAGGATCACACGGAAGGTTGGCCAGGAGCAAAGATGGCAGGGAAGGGCATCTCAAATGCTCTTTGCAAGAACATGGCTTCCTCCTGGGCTTTTGAGCCCCTGGGGCAGTTCCAACAGTCCTGTGGGCTCCAGGAAGTCAGGCCCAGACTTCCTGTGCACCAGAGGCTGGAATCAGAAGATTGGATTTATACCCCGCCCTTTACTTGCAGCCTCAGAGCAGCTTACCATCTCCTTTCCCTTCCCCTCCTCACAACAGACACCTTGGGAGGCAGGTGGGACTGAGAGAGCTCTGACAGAAGCTGCTCATGACAGGAACAGCTCTGTCAGAACTTGTGACTGACTCAAGGTCATGCCAGCAGCTGTACGTGGCGGGGGAGCAGGGGAATCAAACCTGGTCCTCCCAGATAAGAGTCTGCGCACTTAACCACTACACCAAACTGGCTCTACACCAAGCTGAGCCTGAGTGGGCATTTGAGCTTTCTTCACAGGGCTGGTTCTAGGAGCTGCTTGGGGCTGTGGCGGGAGAACCGGCTCTGCTGCCTTCGTGAGCTTTGAAAGGGCCACGCACTCAGACTTCTAGCAAAAACCTGAGCATTTGGGGACGAGGGTCCCAAATTATGCAGCAACTGACTAGGCCCCCAACAGCTATTGGTCTCCCAAGATGGGTTGCCGAGTTAGTCTGTCTGTAGCAGTAGAAAAGACTAAAATTCCAGGAGCCTCTTAAAAGGCAAACAACATTGGTGGCTGCAGGGGAGGAGCTCTTGCGAGTTGCTGCTCACTGCTTCAGATATTGATCAGTGTGCGGTTGCAACAAAAAAGGCCAACACCATGCTGGGAATTATTAGGAAGGGAACAGAAAACAAATCAGCCAGTATCATAATGCCCCTGTATAAATCGATGGTGCGGTCTCATTTGGGGTACTGCGTACAATTCTGGTCACCGCACCTCAACAAGGATATTATAGCATTGGGAAAAGTGCAGCAAAGGGCAACTAGAACGATTAAAGGGTTGGAACACTTTCCCTATGAAGAATACGAATGGATCAGCATTGGAGAGAACCCAAAGCAACTTCTCAGAGTCTGACGGACTGTTGACCACACACTTCCCAGTCCTGAAAATAAAAGAAGTTCCTAGTCCTTATGAATGTTTGCATGAATATGCCAGGAACTTGCTTTTATTTTTAAAAGGGTGAAGTTCTCAGGAAGCTGAATTCTAAGCCCCATTTAAAAAGTGCACTCTTTTCATCTCTTGTATAAAACATAAGAGAAGCCATGTTGGATCAGGCCAATGGCTCATCCAGTCCAACACTCTGTGTCACAGAAGAACATAAGAGAAGCCCTGTTGGATCAGGCCAGTGGCCCATCCAGTCCAACACTCTGTGTTACATAAGAACATAAGAGAAGCCCTGTTGGATCAGGCCAGTGGCCCTTCCAGTCCAACACTCTGTGTCACATAAGAACATCAGAGAAGCCATGTTGGATCAGGCCAATGGCCCATCCAGTCCAACACTCTGTGTCACATAAGAACATAAGAGAAGCCATGCTGGATCAGGCCAGTGGCTCATCCAATCCAACACTCTGTGTCACATAAGAGAAGCCAAGTTGGATCAGGTCACTGGCCTATCCAGTCCAACACTCTGTGTCACATAAGAACATACGAGAAGCCATGTTGGATCAGGCCAGTGGCCCCTCCAGTCCAACACTCTGTGTCACATAAGAACATCAGAGAAGCCATGTTGGATCAGGCCAATGGCCCCTCCAGTCCAACACTCTGTGTCTCATAAGAACATACGAGAAGCCATGTTGGATCAGGCCAATGGCCCCTCCAGTCCAACACTCTGTGTCACATAAGAACATAAGAGAAGCCATGCTGGATCAGGCCAGTGGCTCATCCAATCCAACACTCTGTGTCACAGAAGAACATACGAGAAGCCATGTTGGATCAGGCCAGTGGCCCATCCAGTCCAACACTCTGTGTCACATAAGAACATAAGAGAAGCCATGCTGGATCAGGCCAGTGGCTCATCCAATCCAACACTCTGTGTCACATAAGAACATAAGAGAAGCCATGCTGGATCAGGCCAGTGGCTCATCCAATCCAACACTCTGTGTCACAGAAGAACATAAGAGAAGCCATGCTGGATCAGGCCAGTGGCCCATCCAGTCCAACACTCTGTGTCACAGAAGAACATAAGAGAAGCCATGTTGGATCAGGCCAGTGGCCCATCCAGTCCAACACTCTGTGTCACAGAAGAACATAAGAGAAGCCATGTTGGATCAGGCCAGTGGCTCATCCAATCCAACACTCTGTGTCACATAAGAGAAGCCATGTTGGATCAGGCCAATGGCCCCTCCAGTCCAACACTCTGTGTCTCATAAGAACATAAGAGAAGCCATGTTGGATCAGGCCAATGGCCCCTCCAGTCCAACACTCTGTGTCTCATAAGAACATCAGAGAAGCCATGTTGGATCAGGCCAATGGCCCCTCCAGTCCAACACTCTGTGTCTCATAAGAACATCAGAGAAGCCATGTTGGATCAGGCCAATGGCCCCTCCAGTCCAACACTCTGTGTCTCATAAGAACATCAGAGAAGCCATGTTGGATCAGGCCAATGGCCCATCCAATCCAACACTCTGTGTCACACAGTGGCCAAAAAGCCAGGTGCCATCAGGAGGTCCCTCAGTGGGGCCAGGACACTAGAAGCCCTCCCACTGTTGCCCCCTCCCCGAAGCACCAAGAATGCAGAGCATCACCGCCCCAGACAGAGTGTTCCATCTATTCCTCATGGCTGATAGCCACTCACAGACCTCTGCTCCATATGTTTATGTGAGAAAGGGAGAAAAGTACTTCTTTCTCTGCCTTCTCTATCCCATGCATAATCTTGCAAACCTTGACCACGACCCCTCAGTTTATATTTCTCCAGATGTCCAACTACTAAGCCACACTACCTGGCACAGATTCGACTGGTTAGTCCATTGAACCACTGTGGCTAATCTCCATCAATCTGTTTAATCCCCTTTTAAAGGCAGGAATACTTACGACCATTGCCATGTTTACTGGCAGTGAAATCCACAACAGGAATTGCTCACTGAGTAATCAGTATTTTCATTTTAGCATTCCAGAATCTCTTGCCCATGAACTTCACTGGGCATCGCCCAAGTTCTAGTCTTCTGGGGAAGGAAAAGGAGAAAAAGTTCCCTCAGTCCTTTTTTGCCACACCATATATAATCTGATAAAACTCTGTCATATTCTCCTAGAATCATAGAGTTGGAAGGGACCTCCAGGGTCATCTAGTCCATCCCCCTTCACAATACAGGAAACTCACAAATACTTCCCCCTGAATTCACAGCATTTTCATTGCTGTCAGATGACCATCTAGCCTCTGATTAAAAACCTCCATGGAAAGAGAGCCCACCCGCTCCCGAGGAAGCCTGTTCCACTGAGGAATCACTCTAATGGTCAGGAAGTTCTTCCTCATGTTGAGCCGGAAACTCTTCTGATTTAATTTCAACCCATTGGTTTTGGTCTTGCCTTCTGGGGCCCCAGAAAACAATTCCACCCCATTGTAAGAGTACCTGCTCCTAACACTTGCAATGCTAATAAAAAGATTGATGAGGCAATAAAAACTCAAGGGAAGAAGTCTTGATAGAGAGTTCCAAGTGCACTGGAGATTTGCGTGGAGAAAGTAACTCCTCCTTCGCACCTCCGCAGCGCTTTTATTATTTTCATGACCTCATAACATTCCACTTGCTCCAGCCAATTAATCATCAGTGTCTGGCCAGCGTGACCACAAATAACGCCTGCGCAAATATCTCACAAACTAACAAGTTTGTCTGATAACACTACAAGCCTGTATGAATTACAATCTGTGGCGCAGTTTAAATTCTCTGCTGTTAAAACTGAATCCCTACACCCCATCCTCCAGATGACAGCCCTTCAAGTACTCGAAAATGGTGATCGTATCACCTCTCAGCCGCCTCCTCTCCAGGCTAAACATCCCCAGCTCCTTCAACCTTTCTTCAGAGGACGGTCTCCAGACCCCTCACCATCTTCGTCGCCCTCCTCTGGACCCCTTCCAGCTTGTCTAGATCCTTCTTAAAATATATCCTAGTTGCCTTTTGTTCTTGACTCAAACCCCCGAGCTTCTTTATCCTTATCTTGTAGGGAATGTGAACCGAGCCCTTAATCATCTTGATTATCCTCTTTTTGGTAACTCCGAGAGACATAAATGTGGCCGGAGGAGAGTTTCCAGCTCCAACCTGGGAAATTCCTGGAGATTTGGGGGGGGGGAATCTGGGGAGAGTGGGGCTTGGGGAGGGACCTCAGCAAGGCAAAATGCCCTAGAGTCTACCCCCCCACACACAAAAAAGCAGCCATTTTCTCCAGAGGAAATTATCACTTTTTGGAGATCAGTTGCCAGGCACACCAGAAAGCTGGCAAGCGGTGACTCTAGGCCAGAGAGACCCCCCAAAATAGCCACCGTCTAAGCAATTAATGGCCGTGGTGTCACCAGCCAGCTTGTCCTCTTCAAATCATGTTTATGTGAGTCACCAGCTTGGGGGGGGGGAGCAGGGGAGGGGAGAACGATTCCCCCCGGCCTCTTCCTGGAATGATGAACTGCCCCACAGTCCATATCGGGTAAGTTATTTTCCAATTTAACAAGAAGAAGCGAGACTGTAGGTGGTGACTTATTACCCAAATGTTCAGCTGGAACTTGAACCAAGCCCAAGTCATTTCAGAAATGGATTCCGGGTGATTTATAGACTCGGCGCCGTGGCACTGCGTCCAAGCGTTGGCCGTCCAAGCGCAGCTTCATTGTGGGGGACGTTTGTGCCTGAAAGAAACTTGTTTCGAGCTGGGTTTTTTTCCAACAATACCTTCCTTCCTCTTTGCCAGCCCCAGACACTGCAATTCAGTAAGAAGAAGGAGATTCGTCAACCCTTTCCTGAAGCTACAGTCCTCAAGCCCCAAATGCCGTGGGGAAAGGTGTGGCAGTGAAAGAGGAAACCAGCTCACCCCTGTGACCCAACAAAGAGCTCAAAGCTCATTGCAGACGAAACCCTTACTTTTGAAGATGCCCCGACATTGTTCTGCAATGATAGCTTGCTCTAGGGATGCCAGACTCCAGGTGGAGGCTGGAGATCCCCTGGAATTACAATTTGGAGAAAGGGGATGCTTCGGAGGGTAGACTCTGTTGCAGGGGTGGTGAAACTTGCTTAATGGAAGAGCCCCGTAGAATAATCATCAGATGTTTGAGCGCCACAAGACATGGATGACAGACGTTTGAGAGCCATGAGGAAGGAAGGAAGGAAAATAGATGGCGGAGGGAGGAAGATGTGGAAAGAAAACAACTTTAACTTGGAAAAGAGAAATACCTTCTCCAAGCTGGCAATGGGGGCTTCAAGAGTCGCACAATATGTGTGAAAGAGACACATGTGGCTCCCAAACCACAGTTTGGCCACCCCTGTTCTATAGCATTCCCACTGAGGTCTCCCTCCCTCCCTCATCTCTCTCTCTCTCTCTCTGGGGCAAAATACCAGGACCTGTCAGAGGAATGTGGACATCGTGCTTTCTGGGGAGATGTGATAGAGTTCTCTGAACTCTCCCCAGCTGCAATTGAGTGGATAGAAGATTTAGAGGTTGGTATTTAGGGGAATTGCCCACTTGCTCTGCGTACCCATCGTTACCAACTCGGTTCTGTATTGTATATTATTAGATGCTTCCTGAATGTAACTGTTCCATACAACAAATAGATAAATCCCTTGGGTCTCCTGGCTGCTTGGCTAGACGTGTTCCACCCAACCTCTGTTCCCCCTAAAGAGCTGGAATTGCTTCACCCCCCCCCCTCCACACTCTGCATGTGGCCAGTACCAGGTGGCCAGCGCCAGTAATGCAATCGACGGCCCACAGAGACGCTGCATCAAAATTCGCTTTTAATTTGATCGGGTTTCACTTGGGCCGCATTTGGTTTGCAAAAGCAAACATGTGCGGGGGGATTTAATATCCGACCTGCCTCTTTCTGCTGGCTTCCGGGACTGGGAAGAGTTGGCAAAGTGGGGTGTGCCTCAGCCGCCGCTGGCCCCTGCACGCAAATCTGTTGTGAACCGATCTGACGGACCAGAGGAAACGCTGCTTGACACAGTGAGTGAATGAATTGTGGGATTCCCTGCCAGTGGATGTAGTGATGGCCGCCGGCATAAAGAGCTTTCAAAGAGAGTGGCCCAAAATCTCCTCTACCTCCCCCACAACAAACACCCTGTGAGGTGGGTGGGGCTGAGAGAGCTCTCCCCAGAAGCTGCCCTTTCAAGGACAACTCTGCGAGAGCTATGGCTGACCCGAGGCCATTCCAGCAGCTGCAAGTGGAGGAGTGGGGAATCAAACCTGGTCCTCCCAGATAAGAGTCTGCACACTTAATCACTACACTAAACTGGCTCTGGTACAAAGCCATAGCATCCGCTCTCCAAAGCAGCCATTTCCTCCAGGCAAACAGATCTCCATCATCAGTTGTAATAGCATAATAGACCCGAATCTGAATTTCAAGAGAAATGGAATGTATTCTTTGCATATATTGACCAAAATTAGGCTGCAAAGCCTGAAAGACGAAAACAAGAATAAAAGTCCAAAAGGATTAAGAAACAGAATCGAGTAGCATATGTTCCAAATGTTTATGCTTACAATGACCTAACGCTGGAAATTGTCACAAATGTTAGGAATGCAAATGTATTTGTACGTAGACCAGACCAAAATCTAAAGTATATTAGTAACTTGCTCTTAACAATATAAGATCTGTTCAGCAATTTTATAGAGAGAAAAATATTAGTTACAATTTATTAGATAATATTGGTGGCTTCTTCCACTTATTGATTTTTATGTTCTTGTTGGCCAAATATAATTGTTTAGGTATAAATGAACCACTGTGGTATTTTTATCTTAGCCGACCTCTTTCTAGGTCTATTTGTTTTCTATGTTTGTCTATATAAAATAAAAAAAATATATTATCCCAGTTGTAATAGTGGGATATCTCGTCTGGTGTAGTGGGAGCAAGTTTAGTGTAGTGGTTAAGTGTGCGGACTCTTATCTGGGAGATTCCCCACTCTTCCACTTGAAGCTGCTGGAATGACCTTGGGTCAGCCATAGCTCTCGCAGGAGTTGTTCTTGAAAGGGCATCTGCTGTCAGAGCTCTCTCAGTCCCACCCACCTCACAGGATGTCTGTTGTAGGGGAGGAAGATAAATGAGATTGTGAGCCACTCTGACTCAGATTTGAAGTGGAGGGCAGGATATAAATCCAATATCATCATCATCATCATCATCATCATCATCATCATCATCATCATCATCATCATCATCATCTTCTTCTTCTTCTTCTTCTTCTTCTTCTTCTTCTTCTTCTTCTTCTTCTTCTTCTTCTTCTTCTTCTTCTTCTTCTTCTTCTTCTTCTTCTTCTTCTTCTTCTTCTTCTTCTTCTTCTTCTTCTTCTTCTTCTTCTTCCAGGCCCCATCTGGAGGCTAGCAACCTCCACCAATGTTTGGAATCTGTGTTTATGGGCCACCAATGTTTGAAATCAGTTCATTTGGAATCACAGAAAACAAGATGCGGGTTTGTGTGTGTTTGTGTGGGGCGATTAACCACTGAGATCTTCTTGTCGCCTAACAGTTAAATAGGTTTTCTGGTGAGCAATTGGGTGGAAACCTTCTGAACAGCCCCCACAGCGACCATCAGCTGTCAGCTCTTTTTCTCTTCCGAGAGAACGAATCTGTATCGAAAACCTTGAACTCTCTCCTTTTGTCACTAATAACGATTCTACTTTGCGAAATGGACTTTTCTCCAGGAGACGGCCGCCCAAGCCCAGGGTCTTGACGTCCGCTGTCTTGTGCTTAGATGAATTACTCTAATTAAAAAAAACAAAAAAGAGGAAAACCTGCAACACGCTTTCACAACTCTTTCCAATATATTTGTTTTTAAATCGAACTGGTGCGCTAGGTAAAAAAATACGCTCGGAGATAAACCGCCTGTTAGAATGGCCAAAGAATGTCTGGGTTTCTTCAGGAGCAAGAAGACTTGTCCAGAGCAATATGCATACAGACAAACAAATTTATTTTTGATGCCAGCTTCGGATTTTTTTTTTTTGAAGTGGTCATATGTAGCCCTCTCAATGGGGCCCCTGAATCTGGGAGAGGTAGAGCATAAAAGCTGAGAATCCCCATGCATGGCTTCTGACTTTGTGGGGTGCTCCATGTCCAGTGAAGAGAGAGAAAGAGAGAGAGTGCCTTTTGCCATTTTGGAGCTGCCCTCCCC
Source organism: Heteronotia binoei (assembly GCF_032191835.1). Classification (NCBI taxonomy): domain Eukaryota; kingdom Metazoa; phylum Chordata; class Lepidosauria; order Squamata; family Gekkonidae; genus Heteronotia; species Heteronotia binoei. The sequence continues at coordinate 25,981 of NW_026800394.1, forward strand.
AACAAAATCAATCAGACAGATTGGGGAGATGGGACTCACTGGAGGACCTTCTTTTGACCTCTCGGTTTTGGCCCCTGTGTGACACAGAGTGTTGGACTGGATGGGACATTGGCCTGACCCAACATGGCTTCTCTTAGGTTCTTATGTGTGACACAGAGTGTTGGACTGGATGGGCCACTGGGCTGATCCAACGTGGCTTCTCTTATGTTCTTATGTGACACAGAGTGTTGGACTGGATGGGCCATTGGCCTGATCCAACATGGGTTCTCTTATGTTCTTATGTGACACAGATTGTTGGACTGGATGGGCCATTGGCCTGACCCAACATGACTTCTCTTATGGATAAATATATGAAGCAGAGGTCCATCAGTGTCTATCAGCCACAAGGTCTAGATGAAACACCCTTTCTGGGGCAGTGATGTTCTGTATTCTTAGTGTTTGGGGGGCAACAGTGGGAGGGCTTCTGGAGTCCTGGCCTTCCAGTGGACCTCCTGATGGTCTCTGAGTTTTGACCACTGTGTGACACAGAATGTTGGACTGGATGGGCCATTGGCCTGATCCAACATGGCTTCTCTTATGACAGAAGACCAGGGATAGGCATTAAACCATCTGGGGGCGAAAAGTAGCATTAAGTCACAGCCGACTTCTGGTGACCCCGAGGTTCTTAAGACAAGACACATCCAGAGGTGGTTGGCCATTGCCTGTCTCTACAGAGCAGCCCTGGACATGGTCTCCCTGGTGGTGTCCCATCCATGTAGCATCTAGGGCTGACCTTGCTTAGTGTTTGAGATCTTACAAGGTTGAGCTCAACTGGACCATCCAGGTCAGGACAAACCATCTGCTCCCTTAGTAACTATATTCCAAAACTGGTGTTGAACCAAAGCCAACCTAAAACCTAGAATCGCACAGACTTAGAAAGTCAACATCCGTCGAGTTGAGTGGGACAGTATTTGTCACCAGGATGTCAGCTGCACAGAGCAAGAGAAAGATCCTGATACTTTGTGTGATGGAGCCCTACACAGTCTTGGTTCATAAGCTAATTTAGTAGTAACCCCAGGAGTACAAGTCATACCCGCTGGGATATCATGTTTGGACTGATCCTTCCATTGCTGGCTGATAGCAAAGTTGACTTCTTTGTCAAGCCATTGTTTCCAGAAATTTCAATCATTTTAGTAACTGCAAAAAAAGAGAAAAGAAGAACAGCATATTCCACTTCCAGCTGTACTAGACGATCTTAGCTAGAGACTGACTGGAGAAGTCCAAAGCAAAAAGACAAATCCTTCCCCAGATAAAAGGTTTTCTTTCAAAGATTACGGCAACAGTAGAGCTACACGGAATGAGCCACAGCTGTTTGCTAAAGCAAAGGATTTTCAGCCAGGCACATCTCCAATTTTGTCAGTCCCTGGAACCCGCCCTGAGCAGAGGTAGGCTTTGAAATCTTTCAACCTTGTGTTTCCAAGCTGCTCAGAGTCAGCATAGCTTGCAATGTGATTTTAAAACAATGGAACTCTGCAGCCTTATAAAATAGAAGCAGCAATCCAAGTCAAGAAAAGAGGGGGGAGACATGATAAAGTTGATAAAATTATGCACGGGGGTGGAGAGAATTAACAAAGATAATGTTTTCTCCCTCTTTTCAAATACTAGAAGTAAGAGCATGCAATAAAGCAGATGAGTAGTTGGTTCAGAACAGGAAGAAGAAGATGATGATATTGTATTTATATCCCGCCCTATACTCTGAATCTCAGAGTGGTCACAATCTCCTTTACCTCCCCCACCCCCACAACAGACACCCTGTGAGGTAGGTGAGGCTGAGAGGGCTCTCACAGAAGCTGCCCTTTCAAGGACAGCTGTGCAAGAGCTATGGCTAACCCAAGGCCATTCCAGCAAATGCAAGTGGAGGAGTGGGGAGTAAAACCCGGTTCCCCCAGATAAGATTCCGCACACTTAACCACTACGCCAAACTGGCTCTCTCCACAAGAGCTTATCGTCCTTTGGAGGTCCTTGTTGAAGGAAATACTACTTTACAAAAAGAGTGATTAAAATGTGGAATGCTCTGTCAGAGGATGTAGTGATGGCCAAAGACATAGATGGCTTTAAAAGGGAATGAGACAGATCCATAGAGGAGAGGTTTCTCAATGGTTTCTCAGCCTTGGGGACTGAAGGGAATTTCCACATTCAGAGGCACTAAACCTCAGATTCCCAGAGCCAGAAGGCAACATCAGGGAAAGGGTTGGACTTCCAGAGAAAGTGCCCTGTGGTTGGACTTCCAGAGAAACTGGTTGGCCGCTGCTTGAAACTGCTGGACTAGATGGGCCACTGGTTTGGTCCAGCAGGGCTCTTCTGATGTTTGTATGAAGATCTCAGCTTCCATGCCCTATTGCTGGCTGCCCAGAGGAACTGGTTGTCCACTGTGTGAGAGAGGATGCTGGAGTCAATGGACCACTACTCTGATCCAGAAGGACCCCTCTTATGTTCTCATGGAAGTTCTGGACAATTTCCTTCCACAGCAACATCATCTGCCTAGCCAAACCTGTTTGAAAACGCATGGGCCTTCGGGAAGTGCAAAAAACTAAAAAAATGTGGTAGCGTCTCCTGTCAGCAATAGTTCTATTACACTGGGGAAGCCACAGAGAAGGCCCTACTTACTCATCGCAGTAGAATTTCTGATTGGCCAAGCTGAGGGGACTTCCTGCCGTTCCCTCAACAAGGACCTCCAGATAAGCTCTTGTGGAGAGAGGCTCCCTCTCTGAGGTGGCATCTCCTAGTAGGTAGATCTGTAGACAGATTATTGCATTTGGATCTGAAACGTTCAGACGGCCTTCAGTAAACCACTCTCTCCAGCAGTCTTTGGATCGAGGAAGTTGTCTTTAACTTTCCGCCATGTGGTGTCTTCATGCGTCAGCTTCGTGCAATTAATATTTCACCAGGACACATCCTCGCATTTAATCAGGGACTGTGTACCATGTCAGGCCCCTGGAGGTTGAGGACTTCTCAACAGCGTGCCAGGCAAAAAAAAAAAAAAAGTCATGATGGAGAGTGTCCAGTTCCTGCATTCGTGTCCGTTTGCTGCAACTCCTGGTATCCTTAATGGTTGGAATATCCTGCCAATTTCTCTTCACCTCTCTCTTTTCCTCGTGGGTTGTTTATTGTCAGGGATGTGTGCAGGAAGAAGAAGAAAAAGAAGATAATGATGATGGTGAAGATGATGACACCTGCTGGAATGGCCTTGGGTCAGCCAGAGCTCTCTTATCTGGGAGAACCAGGTTTGATTCCCCACTCCTCCACCTGCACCTGCTGAGATGGCCTTGGGTCAGCCAGAGCTCTCTTATCTGGGAGAACCGGGTTTGATTCCCCACTCCTCCATTTGCAGCTGCTGGAATGGCCTTGGGTCAGCCAGAGCTCTCTTATCTGGGAGAACCGGGTTTGATTCCCCACTCCTCCACCTGCACCTGCTGAGATGGCCTTGGGTCAGCCAGAGCTCTCTTATCTGGGAGAACCGGGTTTGATTCCCCACTCCTCCATTTGCAGCTGCTGGAATGGCCTTGGGTCAGCCAGAGCTCTCTTATCTGGGAGAACCGGGTTTGATTCCCCACTCCTCCACTTGCAGCTGCTGGAATGGCCTTGGGTCAGCCAGAGCTCTCTAATCTGGGAGAACCGGGTTGGATTCCCCACTCCTCCACTTGCAGCTGCTGGAATGGCCTTGGGTCAGCCAGAGCTCTCTTATCTGGGAGAACCGGGTTTGATTCCCCACTCCTCCACTTGCAGCTGCTGGAATGGCCTTGGGTCAGCCATAGTTCTCTTATCTGGGAGAACCGGGTTTGATTCCCCACTCCTCCCCTTGCACCTGCTAGAATGGCTTTGGGTCATCCATAGCTCTCTTATCTGGGAGAATCACGTTTGATTCCCCACTCCTCGACTTGCAGCTGCTGGAATGGCCTTGGGTCAGCCATAGCTCTCTTATCTGGGAGAACCGGGTTTGATTCCACCACTCCTCCACTTGCACCTGCTGGACTGGTCTTGGGTCAGCCAGAGCCCTCACATTGTCCTTGAAAGGGCAGCTTCTGGGAGAGCTCTCTCAGCCCCTCCCACCTCACAGGGTGTCTGTTGTGGGAGAGGAAGATGAAGGAGATTGTGAGCCACTCTGAGACTCTGAGATTCGGAGTGGAGGGCGGGCTATAAATCCAATATCATCATCATCATCATCACCACCACCATCCAGGTCAAGGCAAGAGACATTCAGAGGTGGTTTGCCATTGCTTACCTCTGTGTAGCAACCCTGGATTTCCATGGTGGTCTCCCATCCAAGTACCGAGCAGGGTCAATGCTGCTTAGCTTCTGAGATCTGATGAGACTGAGACAGCCAGGGCCACCTAGATCAGCGCTTAGCAGCCCATTTTTGCATTTATAGTGTCTGATTGTGAAACTTGCCCATGTTGGAATGTTTGTGTCCCTGAAGAATGGGTGTCTTCTGCTCTCTGACTCCATACCCATGGCACTGACCAGTCACCTGTGTAGGAGCACCTGCCAGGGGGCTGGGCATGCTCCCAGGGTCATTGAGCCCCTTTTAGTCAAGCAGTCTTTGAGCCTGTCAGTCATGATCTCGCTCAGGTTTTTGACGCAATCTTCAGCAACAGAGAGATTGGCCCCGACTGATTTTCTCTGTTTAACCTTTGCAACGCATTCATTCCTGTTGCCGGGGCAACTTGATGGAGTCTTTCTTCTCTGCAATTATGGAAGAACTGCAAGCAACTCTCCGTGATTGGGGGGGGGGGGATTCAAACCATGGTCAGTGGTTTGAGGAGATGTAACACGAAGAAGAAGACTGCAGATTTATAGCCCGCCCTTCTCTCTGAATCAGAGACTCAGAGCAACTTACAATCTCCTCTTTCTTTTCCCCCCACAACAGACACCCTGTGAGGTGGATGAGGCTGAGAGGGCTCTCACAGCAGCTGCCCTTTCAAGGACAACTCCTGCGATAGTATCGCACACACATGGTGTGTGCAACAATAGCTATGGCTAACCCAAGGCCATTCCAGCAGCTGCAAGTGGAGGAGTGGGGAATCAAACCTGGTTCTCCCAGATAAGAGTCTGTGCACTTAATCACTAGACCAAGCTTCAGGAGAGGCAGGGTGGTTTAGTGGTTAGGACATCATACTCTGTCCTTGAAGATCTGGGTTCAGACCCTTGCACGTCTAAAGAGGTTTGCTGGGTGATTTTGGGCTGCTGAAAAACGGGTCCATCAAATTCACTAAAATAGAGGGAGGTGCAACCCCACAGAAAATATATTGTGAAGATTACGCCTCTGTAGTGAAGGATGGATCTATCTCTACCCTTGTGGAAGGAAAGTTAGAAAACTTTGCTGTTAAGCGAGAGAATAGTTTGTTAACGTCTCACTGAGGCCCCCTGCTGGTCCCACATAATTCATCATGCACTGGAATTTCCTGGGGATGGTCACAAAAATCTCCGAATTTCTCCCTGCTTTTAGAATTTTTAGACCAAGGGGAGAAAGGGGGTAGAGAGAATTTGTTCACCTCCTTGATACTAAAACATGGATGCCTCTCATGAAACAGATGGGGCAGTAGATTCAGAATGGACAGAAGGAAAGAGTCCTTTGTTCTTTGAGGAGTTCGCCTGTGGAACTCACTGCCGCAAGATGGTCCCTAGTTTATGTACATAGATGCTGCCCCTCACAACTAACGTAAGGGCAACTCCAGCCAGGGCCTTTCAAGGCAAATGGGAAGGAGAGGAGGTTTACCATTGCCTGCCTCTGCACAGCCGTCCTTGGTGGTCTCCGTTCCCTCCTTTTGGGTTTAGAAAGGAGATGACTCAGGGGGAAACATGATAGAAGTTTATAAAATGATGCATGTGGTGAGAGAGTGGACAAAGAGATTTCCCCCCTCTCTCTTCCAAAAGACTGGAACTTGAGGGCATCCAAATGAAACTGAGGGGCAGACAAAAGGAAATATTTCTTTACACAGAGCGTGGTTGAAAATGTGGAATTCTCTGACAGAAGATGTGAGGATGGCCACAGGAATAAAACAGCTTTAAAAGGGGATTAGACAGATTCATGAAGGAGAGGTCTTCCAGTGACTACGAGCCATGGTACTGAAGAAGAACTTCCACATTCAGAGGCACTAATCTTCTGAATCTCAGAGCCAGAAGGCAAAATCAGGGGAAGGCCTTGGTCTCCAGACTTCCGTTGTTGGCCCTCCAGAGGAACTGGCTGGCCATTGTGTGAGACAGGAGGCTGGACTAGATGGACCCTCCCTGGTCTGACCCAGCAGGGCTCTTCTGATGTTCTCAGGGGAAGGCCTCAACCTCTCTGCCCTGTTGTTGGCCCTCCAGAGGAACTGGCTGGCCATTGTGTGAGACAGGAGGCTGGACTAGATGGACCCTCCCTGGTCTGACCCAGCAGGGCTCTTCTGATGTTCTCAGGGGAAGGCCTCAACCTCTCTGCCCTGTTGTTGGCCCTCCAGAGGAACTGGCTGGCCATTGTGTGAGACAGGAGGCTGGACTAGATGGACCCTCCCTGGTCTGACCCAGCAGGGCTCTGCTGATGTTCTCAGGGGAAGGCCTCAACCTCTCTGCCCTGTTGTTGGCCCTCCAGAGGAACTGGCTGGCCCCTGTGTGAGGTTGGATACTGGACTAGATGGACCTTACCTGGTCTTATCCAGCAGGGCTTTTCTGATGTTCTTCTCAGGGTAAGGCCTCGGCCTCCATGGCCTGTTGTTGGCCCTCCAGAGGAACTGGTTGGCCACTGTGTGAGACAGGAGACTGGACTAGAGAGACTCTCACTGGTCTGATCTAGCAGGGTTCTTCTGGGGTCCTTCTCAGGGGAAGGCCTCGGCCTCTCTGCCCTGTTGCTGGCCCTCCAGAGGTTGGCCACTGTGTGAGACAGGAGGCTGGGCTAGATGGACCCTCACTGGTCTGACCCAGCAGGGCTCTTCTGATTGTACTTCTCAGGGAAGGCCTCAACCTCTCTGCCCTGTTGTTGGCCCTCCAGAGGAACTGGCTGGCCCCTGTGTGAGGTTGGATACTGGACTAGATGGACCTTACCTGGTCTTATCCAGCAGGGCTCTTCTGATGTTCTTCTCAGGGGAAGGCCTCGCCTCCATGGCCTGTTGCTGGCCCTCCAGAGGAACTGGCTGGCCACTGTGTGAGACAGGAGGCTGGGCTAGATGGACCCTCCCTGGTCTGACCCAGCAGGGCTCTTCTGATGTTCTTCTCAGGGGAAGGCCTCAACCTCTCTGCCCTGTTGTTGGCCCTTCAGAGGAACTGGCTGGCACCTGTGTGAGGTTGGATAGTGGAATAGATGGACCCTCCCTGGTCTGACCCAGCAGGGCTCTTCTGGTGTTTTTCTGTTCTTAAGTGCCGACCCTGCTTAGCTTTCCAGAGCTGACCAGATTTGGCTGTCCAATGCTACTTCCTCTCCCTGTGACTAGTTTTAAAAGGGGATGAAGGACGGGTCCATCAGTGGCTATGGAATGGAACCTCCATATTCAGAGGCAGAGTTCATTGGCATATCAGTGCAGAGGAGTTCATTTCTTGCTCACCCAGCACTGGGGCTGATGCTAGAATTTGGTGTGAAGTGAAGAAAAAGTAGAAGAAGGAGAAGGAGAAGAAGAGGAGGCGGAGGAGAAGAAGGAGAAGAAGAGGAGGAGGAGCAGAACAGGAGGAAGATGAGAAGAAGAGGAGGAGGAGGAGAAGAGGAGGAGAAGAAGAGAAGGAGGAGGAGAAGAAGAGGAGGAGGAGGAGAAGAGGAGGAGGAAGAGGAGAAGAAGAGGAGGAGAAGAAGAAGAGGAGGAGGAGGAGAGGAGGAGGAGAAGGAGAGGAGGAGAAGGAGAGGAGGAGGAAGAGGAGAAGAAGAGGAGGAAGAGGAGAAGAAGAGGAGGACTAGGAGAAGAGGAGGAGGAGGAGGAGGAGAAGAGGAGGAGGAAGAGGAGAAGAAGAGGAGGAGGAGAGGAGGAAGAGGAGAATAGAGGAGAAGAAGGAGAAGAGAGAGGAGGAGGAGAAAGAGAAGGAGGAGGGTTTATACCCCACTCTTCACTCAGAGACTCAGAACAACCTTTCCCTTCCCCTCCCCATAATGGACATCCTGTGAGGTAGGTGGGACAGAGAAAGCTCTTGAGCAGAACAGCTCTGAAAGAATTATGGCTGACCAAAGGTCATACTAGCAGGTGCATGTAGAGGGGTAGGGGAATCAAACCTGGTTCTCCCAGACTCGAATCTGTGCATTTAATCACTAAGCCAAACTGGCTCTTAGCAGACGAAGGTGTCTTCAGAGTTGTTAATGTTGCACCACAAGAGGTCACTGTTGGGATGGTTTTTAAAAAATCCAAGCGCCAAAGAGAAAACTCTATGGACCATCCCCCCCACCCCACCCCTTCGTTTTCCAAAAAAGCTTTTGGGTTGTTGCAGATACTGTAGTAGAATTGCAACGCCGAGCAGGAAATGTATCATCCCATTTGATAAAACATAAAATGCAGGAACGCAATGAAGGGCTCACCTCTTTTAACTTTTCACCCAAATGCAGTCCTTTTGGAACAGACATTAAATTTTTCCCCCAGACCCAGGCCTCATTTTGGGCAGCAGCAAACAGGAGGGGAGCTCAAGAACCTCTAAATTTTATTGTGCTCTTTCTTTCTTAAACACCCCCCCCCCCCCCCCAATACTTGCTTCTGGGCTCCATTGTTCAAACCCCTTGTGAAAATTTTGCTGAACTGTAAGGTTTTACAAACTTTCTGATACCCCCCCCTCCCGCAAAAAAAAAAAAAATATGGAGAAACAACCAAAACTTATAAAGCAGACTGCTGGAAATCCTCATTCCACTGTGGCCACATAGGAGAAAGTAATGATAAAAGTATGATGGGAGGAAAGTTTTATTGACATTATAATTCAAGAAGCATTTTAAGGTAGATGCTGAGCTGATAAAATTTAGTGCACCTTCCAGTGATGTCAGGGGTGTGGCAGATCTGCCACACACACCCCTGACATCACTGGACGGTGCACCTCTTTTTCTGACACCTCTTTTTTCTACAAAACGGCGTCTGCCCAGATCGCTTTAATTGAGAGGTCCTGCCCTGTTTCTGACTGCTGCCCTCAGTCAGAACTGGTTTGGTGTAGTGATTAAGTGTGCGGACTCTTATCTGGGAGAACCGGGTTTGATTCCTCCACTTGCATCTACTAGCATGGCCTTGGGTCAGCCATAGCTCTGGCCGAGGTTGTCCCTGAAAGGGCAGCTGCCGTGAGAGCCCTCTCCAGCCCCACCCACCTCACAGGGTGACTGTTGTGGGGGAGGAAGGTAAAGGAGATTGTGAGCCGCTCTGAGACTCTTCGGAGTGGAGGGCGGGATATAAATCCAATATCTTCTTCTTCTTCTTCTCACTGCCCCCTATCTACTGCTGCTTCCTCGCCGTTCGCCTCCCTTTCTTTCCCCTTCATGCCTGTCCCAACCTTGCCCCCCCCCCCCCGCTCAGAGCTTCTTCCTGTCAATCAAGGATCACATCGAATGGGATCGAGTCGCAAAGCCAGAGAGCAAGTTTGGTGTAGTGGTGAAGTGCGCGGACTCTTATCTGGGAGAACCAAGTTTGATTCCCCACTCCTCCACTTGCAGCTGCTGGAATGGCCTTGGGTCAGCCAGAGCTCTTTTATCTGGGAGAACCGGGTTGGATTCCTCCTCCTCCACTTGCACCTGCTGGAATGGCCTTGGGTCAGCCAGAGCTCTCTTATCTGGGAGAACCGGGTTTGATTCCCCACTCCTCCACTTGCAGCTGCTGGAATGGCCTTGGGTCAGCCAGAGCTCTTGTAGATGTTATCCTCGAAAGAGCAGCTGCTGTGAGAGCCCTCTCAGTCCCACCCACTTCACAAGGTGTCTGTTGTGGGGGCGGGGAATGGTAAAGGAGATTGTGACCACTCTGGGACTTTGAGATTCAGAGTATAGGGCAGGATATCAATCTAATTTTTCTTCTTCTTCTGGCCATCGATGGCAAACGAAGGCAACAAAGAGAGAGTCAGCCAGAGAGGGCTGTATGAAACCGATGGGCGTTCTTGCAAGCATTGCTGGAAAAGCATTGAGCATTTTTCTCAACTGCAGACTGTGTTCTCCAAATGCAGGGAGTAGCGTCCAGTGGGTCTTAAATTTTCTCCAGGGAACCAGCTTAAGTCTGGACTTTCAGCAGGCGTGGCCTCCGTACCATTTCCTGTACGATCACAATCACGGGTTCCAGGTCCCTCCTGGGATGGATGGGGGAGTAGGATTGTCAAATCCAGGTTGGGAAACTCCTGGAAATTTAGGGATGGGGTCTGGGGGGACAGTGACCTCAATGGGGCACAATGCCATAGAGTCCACCCTCCAAAGGATCCGTTTTCTCCAGGGGAACTGATCTCTGAAGGCTGGAGATGAGCCATAATTCGGGGGTGTGTGTGTGTGTTCCCAGTCCCACCTGGAGACTGGCATCCCCATCTCATTTCGAACACAATCTTCACACATGGCCACAACACCGCAGCGGACCACACTGCTTGGACTTCCCGTTGACGAGACCCATGTTGGAGGCCGGAGATTTCTTTATGATTCCTATCCTACGTACATCTGGGACTGCTCATGACTGTATTTAATGTTTAAATGCGAGGACTCTTTCCAAGAAAAAAAAGAAAGGGGGGGGGGGTTGTTTGGTTGTTTCACTCAGCGGTTGGAAAGGATTTGAAGGCCATGAGTAATCCAAGGACGGAGTCGCCGGTGCAGAGCGTGTTTGTTTGAAGCGCTCGCGAATGTTAGGAGTTAAACCTCTCATGAGGTCATCCTGAGCTGTCGAGAAAATGGTATATCTGATTCTGATGGAGCGTTGATGCTTCCCTGAAGGCTTTTTTGGGGGGGTGGGAAGAACAGTCAGACATTAAATCAGCCAAGAATGATGTTCTATCTTTTATCGGAGGGGTGGGAAAAGTTATGAGAAAGTTCCGGAATCTGGATGGAGGAATCCGATCCTTCCAAGGCCTGGACGTACAGAAGCCCGCCACCCCTGTCCAATCTCTTGCAAAAAAACCCACAAGCAAACCCAAAACAAAATGGCGCCCAGTCCACCAACTGTTTTTCCTCAGAAACACGGCGTGGGCCTGCCTTTCTCGCCTCCAGTATTGCTTTGGAGAGACCTAATCTCAGTGACATTCTCCCACTAGGGAAATGTTCCCGGCTTGCGTCAGATGATGCAGACGGTGATATTGTCATCCGTTCCCGCGTCAGATGGTTTCACGCCCCCGGAAAGGCGACCCGAGAGCCATGCCTGTCCCAACCTTGCCCCCCTCCCGCCCCCGCTCAGAACTCCTTGGCTGTATTCCTTGGGAGTAGGAAGGGAACCATCTGAAGCAAACTCTTTTTTATCGCTGCACGGGGAGTCTTTTAGAAACTGTCTGTTTCTTTCTCTGACATATCATATTTTTTTGGGATCCCTAAAAAAAAAAAAACCCAAAAAAACCTTTCCCAACCTCTCCGCTGGAGCCGTCTTTGCGTATGGTTTTTTAAAAAAAGATTTATCCCCTGTGCTTATCAAAAGGAAAGGAGGTGCCTTATAATCGTAAAAATGACGACGACGCCATTAAAATAATGCAAAAGCAGTAAAATCAACAGTAACCTCCCCCCCCCCCCCACTCTAGAAACCAAATATAAAAATGGCTCATTGTTTCTAAGGCAGGGGAATGCAATTGAAAGGGAATATGAAGACCAGCAGGTGTGATAATCCATGTTGTTGAGTAACGCTTTCAGGGCTTTCTGAGACAATTGGGCCCTGCTACCCTGATGGAGTGGAGTGTGGGGGGGGGGGAGGACAGGGGGTGATATGACACATGGTTGAAGCAGTGGTTTGTACTCCAGTGAGGTTTTTTTCCCGAAGAAGAATTGCACATTTATACCCCGCCCTTTTCTCTGAATCAGAGACTCAGAGCGGCATACAATCGCCTATATCTTCTCCCCCCACAACAGACACTCTGTGAGGTGGGGGGGCTGAGAGAGCTCTGACAGAAGCTGCCCTTTCAAGGACAACCTCTGCCAGAGCTATGGCTGACCCAAGGCCATTCCAGCAGGTCCAAGTGGAGGAGTGGGGAATCAAACCCGGTTCTCCCAGATAAGAGTCCGTGCACTGAGCCACTTCACCAAACTGGCTCTTAATGGCTTTAAAGAATTGTGCCATTTCCATTTAACAGATGAAAGCTTCCTTTTTAGACTAGGAGAATGTCTGTTTTTTGGGTTTTTTTAACTGAATTAGAGTTATAGGTTTGAAGCAGGCTGTAGATATCAGCTGCCCCTGATTTTTAGACATGATTTGTATCATAAAGCCATCAAAATAGACACTGTTCCTCATTTGTATCATTAAAAAAAGGTAAAGGTAGTCCCCTGTGCAAGCACTGAGTCATTACTGACGCATGGGATGATGTCACATCACAATGTTTCCTTGGCAGACTTTTTAATGGGGTGGTTTGCCATTGCCTTTTCCAGTCATCTACGCTTTCCCCCCAACAAGCTGGGGACTCATTTTACAGACCTCAGAAGGATGGAAGGCGGAGTCACCCTTAAAATAGAGAGTGTAAGTTAATAAACCTGGTTTTTTGCAGGGGGTGGGATTGCTTGGGGTGAGTGAACCAGCATTCCAGGATGCTGGTGAGCCCAGCTGTGGAAAGAAGACTTTGTTGTTGTTGTTCAGTTGCACAGTCGAGTCGGACTCTTTGCGACCCCATTTACCAAGTCACGCCAGGCCTCCTGTCTTCCACCGTGCTTTGAAGTCTGCTCAGATTCATGGAAAGAAGACTAGCTGCCCTCTATTATATTTTCTTTCTTTAATTCCTGCACTCCTTACCTTTCTCTTGAGACCCAGGGTGGCTGCCCTCCTTCTCCTCTCCTCTGTTTTATCCTCGCAACCACCCTGTGAGGTAGGTGAGGCTGAGAGCATGTGCCTAGCCTAAAGTCATCCGGTGAGTTTCCAAAGGCATGAAGGGCGATTTGAACCTGGGTCTCCCAGATACCAATCTGGCAGTCTTAACCGCTGCACCGCATTGGCTCGAAAGATGAAGGAAAGTCTCTGAGGCATCGTTGCTGACAACTTGTTGGAGGAGAGGTGAGCTAAAACTCATGAGAAGGAGGGAAGGGAAGGTCGCATCAGTGCTTAGTTCTCATGGGTCCTTCTTACGTGCCCAGAGAAATGCTGATCGACACTTTGGGGTCAGCCAACAATTATTTTTTCGGCCAGTTATCCTGGATGGGGGGGGGGGTTGGCCATCTTCTGGGCATGGAGCAGTGTGTGTGGGAGGTGGTACTTACCAGCCTCCCTCCACCCTCATTCCATCCCAGTGCTATGAGACCTGCTGGACCTGGACGATAGGTCTGTGAGGCGGAATCTGCCATCTTGGTCTTTGTAATTTTAGATTTGATCAAGGCTTTTTAATTTTTTGAGCAGGAACGCAGTTCCGGCTGGCTTGGTGTCAGAGGGTGTGGCCTAGTATGCAAATGAGTTCTTGCCGGGCTTTTTTGTAGAAAAAAGTCCGTGTGGAACAATGGTGACATCAGGGGGTGTGGCCTAATATGCTAATGAGTTCCTGCTGGGTCCCCCCCCCCCTACAGAAAAGGCCCTGGGTTTTATATATTTTAAATTGGTCTTTTACTGCTTTTACTGTTGACTGTTTCTATAATGTAACCCACCCTGAGCCTCTTCTACGGGAAGGGCGGGTTTAAAATAGAATAAAATAAATGAATAAATAAATACTTGCAAATTTCCTGCATTGTGCAGGAGACTGGATGACCCTGGAGAATCAATTTGGTGTAGTGGTTAAGTGTGCGGACTCTTATCTGGAGAACCGAGTGGTTCCCCACTCCTCCACTTGCACCTGCTGGTCAGCCATAGCTCTGGCAGAGGTTGTCCTTGAAAGGGCAGCTGCTGGGAGAGCCCTCTCAGCCCCACCCACCTCACAGGGAGCCTGTTGTGGGGGAGGAAGATAGCCACTCTGAGATTCGGAGTGGAGGGCGGGATATAAATCCAATGTCATCTTCTTCTTCTTCCGACTCTGTGATTCTATGATTCTGGTATGAGATCTGCAGCCTCTCCACCAATCTTCACGCTCAGCTCAGATCTATTCGGTCACTAAGCAACCCACATGATCAAAGAGCACGAAGGAGTGGAGGGAAGGAAAGAACCCCTCCAAGGTCATGTAGGGAATAGCTGCACCCTCGTACTGTGCCCTTCAGGCATGAGAAAGAAACCCTCCGCAAAGAAACGGTTCTTTTGGATAGTTTCAAGGACAATTTCTGTCTTCCATTTTGCCTGTTCTATTCTCCCCTTTCTCCTTTGAAAAAAATAAGTTTTTAGTATGTGCCCAGTGCCAGGGTTCAATTTTGTTATCTACAAAAAAATCTCTACAGAGATATTTTTGTTTCCTAATTTCCAGGGCTTTTTTGTAGCGTATTAGGCCAAGCCTCCTGATGTAGCCAATCCTCCAAGAGCTTACCCTGTAAGAAGAGCCCTGTAAGCTCTTGGAAGAGTGGCTACATCAGGTGGGTGTGACCTAATATGCAAAGGAGTTCCTGCTACAAAAAAAGCCCTGCTAATTCCCTGATTTTGCTCCTGCGCTCCCAGTGTATGTATATACTGTTCTGTTTTTTCTGGCCGGTGTCTTCTTGGATCACCTCTCTCCAGAAATGAGGTCACTTGTCACAAGAAGATCTACCCTCTTCGCTCCCCCCCCCCCCGTCTCCCCAGCTGTTCCTTTTGGATGGAAGGATCCGTTTGGTGAACAGCTGCAAGGAAAGTGAAAGTTGACTGTCTCTTTCTGCAGTTGTCCTGGGACAGACGCCAGAAATGTGGTGGCAGTGGTGGTATTGGGTGGGTGGGGGGATGAGAAAGGGGGCCCTTGAGGAAGGCCCGTCATAAGTCGACGTGAGACAGCAAAAACCTCAAGGGTCAGCAGATACAGCAAAATCCATTTCCGAAGTCCTAATTATCTCAAGAGAAGGGAAATGGATTTTTATTCAGCCAATTTGCTGATCGTTGTGCCCTCGACATGTTTCTAAGGTACCTGGCTGAAAGCGATACAAAAGGAAATGTTGACCGGAGGGGTCGTTCTGTAGAAAAATAGGTGGTGGAACTCATTATGAATAATGCTATTAATCAAGGGTCCGCCAACACGGTCCTGTCTAAGGACGTATGTCATCATGAAAATTATGCAAACTGACAGAAATTAGCGTCAAAATGCCATTATTACTGTCAGATTAAATAAATTATATAATTTTAATTATATTGACTGGTTTTTTAAAGGATGTTAAATTTAAAGTTTATATGATTAAATTTAAAGTTTTTATATTTATTATTGTATGTTTATGAAATGTTGTTAGCCGCCCTGAGCCTGCCTAGGTGGGGAGGGCGGATACAATAAAAATTTACTTACTTACATTAGCAGTGTGGGCTTCTCCAGGAGTTCATGAGGGCTGCTGGGGGCATGGCAAAGCCCCTGATGGCTGGCTGGCTGCCTGCTCTCCTAATCCAGGGATTGTTATGCAGCTGCACCTCCTATTCAATGGACAAGGTAGATAGGTGGGGAGGGAGGAGGGGGGACCCTCAGAAAGGGGAGGGACGGTGGCTCAGTGGTAGAGCATCTGCTTGGGAGCAGAAGGTCCCAGGTTCAATCCCTGCATCTCCAAAAAAGGGTCCAGGCAAATAGGTGTGAAAAAACCTCAGCTTGAGACCCTGGAGAGCCGCTGCCAGTCTGAGAAGACTTTGATGGACCAAGGGTCTGATTCAGTATAAGGCAGCTTCATATGTTCAAAGTTCAGGACCCTGTGCTCCTGTGAGCTCCTGCTGAATCTGAGACCTGGTTGATGGAATTTGGTACGTTTGCAGTGCAACCTTTCCTGTTTCACCTTTTTAAAAGGGATTGCAGTGGGATTTGAGCTGGTAACCTGCAATTTGCGGTTGGTTTGGGGTCTTGCTGAGGGCATGGTCGGAAGACATATACATGGTGTGGGCTGAATCTGAGGTGGCACTTCAGAGGGTGAGATACAGTTGCCAAATAAATGAGGGAGCCGTAAGGAGGAGGGTTTAATGAGCATGTGCAGAGGGCGTAGCCATCAACACTTTTTTTGGGGGGGGGAGTTCTGTTTCTAGGGTTGCCAACTTCTGGGTGGGGGCTGGAGATCTCCTGGGATTTCAAGCCCAGAGATCCAGACCACAGAGATCAGTTTCTTTGGAGAAGGAGGAGGAGGAAGAGGAGAAGAAGAAGAAGAAATGACCACACCATACAAAGAAAAAGGGCAGTTTTGCCCATCTTTGTAAGCCCAAAGTCGTGAGAATTATAAATAAGAAAATGTGAGGGATATTCAGAGTCAAATTTGTAAACGTAATTTGTATTATTTCGTTAGAACGGCCTACTCCCTCCTGCTTCCCGGGCCTTTAAGAAGAGAAAAACAGAAGCCAAAAACCTTCCCAGATGTTTGACATGCCGATGATTCCAGATTCAACAACAACAACAAAATTTCAAAGCACGTTTCAGGTTCTATCCTTGATCAGGAACAAAATAAGTTTGGGACTCTAATTCGGATCCGGCTCAACTTCTCGATAACAACTCCAGAACAAGCAATGGGGGGGAAACAGCATCCCATTCAGGACGTTCTTTAATGAGAATAATAATAATTTCACCGCCAAAACAGACCAAAAACCTGAACTCGTCTTGGCCTTCGTTGGCATTTCACTGCTAAAGCGTTTTCGAGCCCTCGTCCTTTATTAAGGGCCTCTCTGGGCCCTATTTTAATATTAAACGAAAGAGAAGATTTTATTAAGTTCCCGGAATGAAGTAACCATATGTTCCCCTTCTCACACTACCAGAGAAGTTTCTGCTTTGAGGACGGGATTGCTTCCAGTCTAGAGGTGAACGGCTTGTACCACTCGGCTGAATAAAGCCCCAACAAGTACAAGCATCAAGTCGCCCTTTCGTACTCCACACCTTGAGACATCACCATCAAGACCGCAGTTTTAGGAACTGGAGTCTCTTGCTGGCCCCAAGACAGGGTTGCCAAGTCTCCAGGTGGCATATGGAGTTCTCCCCAGGATTACAACTAATCTCCAGCCTCCAGGTGGGATCTGAGGATCCCCTGGAATTATAGCTCATCTCCAGAGATCAGTTCCCAAGGAGAAAATGGCTGCTTTGGAGGGTGGACTCTGTGGCATTGTACCTCACTCATGTCCTGCCCTGCGGAGAGCCATTTTAGTGTAGTGGTTAAGTGCATGGACTCTTATCTGGGAGAAATCGGTTTGATTTCCCACTCCTCCGCTTGCAGCTGCTGGAATGGCCTTGGGTCAGCCATAGCTCTCGTAGTTGTCCTTGAAAGGACAGCTTCTGTCAGAGCTCTCTCAGCCCCACCCACCTTCCAAGGTGTCTGTTGTGGGAGAAGAAGATAAAGGAGATTGAGACTCTGATTCAGAGAGAAGGGCGGGGTATAAATCTGTGGCCTTCTTCGTCTTCTTATCCCAGACTCCATCCCCAAATCTCCAGGAGTTTCTAAACCTGGATTTGGCAACCCACCAACCTCATCCCCTACCGCTGGCCAGGGAGGGGACCTGGCAGCCCTAGAGAAACGTGGCTACTCCTCCTTCTCCCCATCCTCCCAATAAAAAGTAGTTTTAAGCCACTGATTTATTCGGTCTCTGCAAGTTCCCAGGGTCACCGAACGCCTGACGATTTTATTTCAATCGCCTACATCCAAAGGAGAATCTGGTTTTCCACTTTAGGCATGAGCATCCTTCATTTCAGGAGAGGATGGGCTCGTCTGTGTTTATTTTATCTCTTTCCCCTCCCAAGGAAGAGCTTAATAATTTAGCAGCCCATTTGAAAAACACTTCATGGGAGTAATTCGGGGGGGGGGGCAGGGGGCTGGAGCAACCGTCATTTCCACAGGCTCTCTTCCCTCGTCCTGCTCTGTCTCGGAATCTCACTTTCGTTGGTTTTGCTATTAAGACCTTTCTTCTGCCCTAGATGGCTTTAACATTCTTCAGTCTCCCCAACGGTTATCCTGGCCTTTGGTATGTAGCCGTCCCCGTGCCATAAGCTCTTTGGGTTCCTATTTGTTTCCAGAGGGCTTTTGAGCCCTCCTCCGCTCACCCAAACACTCCGATAAAAGGGATCAGGTGACTGCTTCGCTGCCAAAAAGACGGTTCTTTTCTTTTTCGCAATAATAAAGTTTATTTATCCTTTACATAAAATAATTACAAAGTGTCAGCAATTTAGCGTACCTCAAATCCGACATATGAAAATCACAGTAAACAAGGACAAAACAAAAATTAAATACCGATCAAAAATAGATCCGTTTTTTTTGTAGAATGAGTTGCTAGGTACAATGTCATATTCGGTTAAATACTTTACCAGAGGAAACCAGACAGCTACCACGCGATGTTCATATTGCTCAATCAAAAAATCAAAAGAATTATTCAGAACAAACAATTCCCACAGCCTATGAAGCCACTGATCTGATAAAGGTGGAGAAGAGTTTACCCAGTTTGCAGCTATCGTCATTCTAGCTGCTGCAATAAAAATATTAATTCATTCAACAGTACCTTTGTTAAGCGCATGGTCTTAAAGACGGTTTTTAAGCGAGTGAGCGACAAGGAATTTCTGCAGATATTCTTAGTTTGTCTTGGGATGGATTCCTCCTGGACCCATGCTGAGATGGAAGGGGAAAAAACAACTTATCGTAAGTTGGATCCCATGGATATGTCATGCTAACGGAAATACCTTCCGCCAGAATGAGGAGCTTTTCCGGCGATGAAACCTTCCCGTATTGGTGGAAGTCTTCTTGGACTGGAGGAAAGTACTGTGACTGGTGGGCTAGATTCACCCCCTTCGTTTGAGATCTTCTCGCACTGAAATCAACCAGACTTAATAAAGACGCCTTATCCCATTTTGGACAATCAAATGAGTTTCCGGCTCAACATTAGGAAGAACTTCCTGGCTGTTAATGCGATTCCTCAGTGGAACAGGCTTCCTCTTTGGGAGGTGGTGGGCTCTCCTTCCTTGGAGGTTTTTCAACAGAGGCTAGATGGCCATCTGACAGCAATGAAGATCCTGTGAATTTAGGGGGAGGAGTTTGTGAGTTTAGAGCGGTTCCTCAGTGGAACAGGCTTCCTCGGGAGGTGGTGGGCTCTCCTTCCTTGGAGGTTTTTCAACAGAGGCTAGATGGCCATCTGACAGCAGAGAAGATCCTGTGAATGTAGGGGGAGGAGTTTGTGAGTTTAGAGCGGTTCCTCAGTGGAACAGGCTTCCTCGGGAGGTGGTGGGCTCTCTTTCCTTGGAGGTTTTTCAACAGAGGCTAGATGGCCATCTGACAGCAGAGAAGATCCTGTGAATGTAGGGGGAGGAGTTTGTGAGTTTAGAGCGGTTCCTCAGTGGAACAGGCTTCCTCGGGAGGTGGTGGGCTCTCCTTCCTTGGAGGTTTTTCAACAGAGGCTAGATGGCCCTCTGACAGCAATGAAGGTCCTGTGAATTTAGGGGGAGGTGTTTGTGAGTTTCCTGCATTGTGCAGGGGGTTGGGTTAGATGACCCTGGAGGTCCCTTCCAACTCTATGATTCTATGCTCTATCAGGGCCAGCTCCGCCTCCTCTGATTGAGAGAGTAGACAAAACCAACTTTTCCTCCCTTTCCCAAAGTTCTTGAACTTGAGGGCATCCAGTGTAGCTGATGGACAGTAGGTTCAGGGTGGACAAAAGGAAGTGCCTCTTTGCACAGCAAGGGATTAAAATGTGCGATTCGCTTGCAGAGGAGGCAGTGACGGCCACAGGTGAAGACAGCTTTAAAAGGAGATTAGACAGATTCATGGAGGAGAGGTTTATCAATGGCTCCCAGCCATGGTGACCAAAGGGAACATCCATATTAGGTGGGCTACAACTAGGAAATACATGTCTTTTTGTGATTCACCTAGATTTACAGAAACACCAATTGGCAGAGGACTTTATTACCTTTTATGGCTATCCGGACCAAATGGCCAAGCCACACTGGTTTGCCATGTGATCAGTCTGCTTTCTTAATCAACAAACTGCTTGTATTTCAGCCCACAATATCTGATCCCCTCATCTGATGGTACTTGGAGAGCACACGAAAGCTGACGTTCTCAATAAAACTTGGTTGATCTTAAAGGTGCCACTTGACTCCTGCTTTGTTCAACTGCTTCAGACCAGCACGGCTGCCCATCTATTCATATTCAGAGGCACCTATGGATCCCATTGCCCGGAGGCAACATCAGGGGAAGGCCTCGGCCTCTACACCCTGCTGTTGGACCTCCAGAAGAACTGGTTGGCTGCTGTGCAAGATGGGATGCTGGACTCAGTGGACTACTGTGCTGATCCAGCAGGGCTCTTCTGATGTTCTTCTCAGGGGAAGGCCTCAGCCTCTCTGCCCTGTTGTTGGCTCTCTAGAACTGGTTGGCCACTGTGTGAGACTGGAGGCTGGACTAGATGGACCCTCATTGGTCTGATCCAGCAGGGCTCTTCTGATGCTCTTCTCAGGGGGAGGCCTTGGCCTCTCTACCCCCTTTTTTGCTGAATTTTGACCCACTCCAAAACTGCTGGGCTCCACCTCCTGGTTCTACCTCCCGTACCCAAGTTCAGCTCTGCCTTTCTTCTGGTTTTCAGTTAATGGAATGGCACCCTAATGGAAGGAATGCCACCCAGGCAAATGACAATCACTCACCCAAGGACTTCTTGAAAGAAGACCCAAGTCCCTTTTTGCTCTCTTACATCCAAGTCTTTTTTTGTAGCAGGAACTCCTCTGCACATTGGGCCACACACCCCTGATGTAGCCAATCCTCCAAGAGCCTTTTAAAAAGGTAAATGTAGTCCCCTATGCAAGCACCAGTCGTTTCTGACTCTGGGGTGATGTTGCATCACATTTTCATGGCAGACTTTTTTACGGGGTGGTTTGCCATTGCCTTCCCCAGTCTTTTACACTTCCCCCCCAGCAAGCTGGGGACTCATTTTACTGACCTCAGAAGGACGGAAAGCTGAGTGAACCTTGAGCCAGCTACCTGAACTCAGCTTCCGCTGGGATCGAACTCAGGTCGTGAGCAGAGAGCTTAGACTGCAGTACAGCAGCTTACCACTCTGCGCTACAGGGCTTCCTTCCAAGAGCTTGCAGGGCTCTTCTTACAGGGCCTACTGTAAGTTCTTGGAGAACTGGCTACATCAGGGGTGTGTGGCCTAATATGCAAAGGAGTTCCTGCTACAAAAAGAAGGCCCTGGATTGGTGGGATTATAAATTGTGATCAACTCGTGGTCTGCTGTCCTGACTGCTGTCCAAGGAGGACTACGCAATCCCTGATTGGTTGGGATCAGCCACGTGACGCATTCAGAGAGGAGGAAGGACCCGCAGTGAGGGAAGAAGACTGAAAGGCACCGCAAACAAGGCCAAGCAATTGGCAACAGGTTACTGCCCTAATGATTTATTATTTCAAGGGGGGGAAAAAATATTTCAAATCCATTTTGTTTGTTCCCCAAGCGATTGGCAACAGGCCACCGCCCTAATTATTTATTATTTCAGGAACAAAATGGACTTCCCCGACGTGATTTGACTCAACGCCAAAGTTGAAAAGGGCCAGATTTCCTAATATTTATACAGTATGTAAACTTATTTGGGAACTCCCCAAGACCCTTTTCGGAAGTGTGGCTTTCAGACATTTTCGTCTCTCAGAGAGCGAGTTTGGTGTAGTGGTTAAGTGTGCAGACTGTTATCTGGGAGAACCGGGTTTGATTCCCCACTCCTCCACTTGCACCTGCTGGCATGGCCTTGGGTCAGCCATAGCTCTGGCAGAGGTTGTCCTTGAAAGGGCAGCTGCCGTGAGAGCCCTCTCCAGCCCCACCCACCTCGCAGGGTGTCTGTTGTGGGGGAGGAAGGTAAAGGAGATTGTGAGCCGCTCTGAGACTCTTTGGAGTGGAGGGCGGGATATAAATCCAATATCATCATCATCTTCTTCTTCTTCTTCTTCTTCTTCTTCTTCTTCTTCTTCTTCTTCTTCTTCTTCTTCTTCTTCTTCTTCTTCTTCTTCAGTGAAATCCACTGACGACCCAGCAGTCGGGATATAGCCAGGTGCTTTCCGGCCTGCCGTGTCTCCCATGAGAGTTGAACCGTGAGCAGTGTTCCCTCTAAACGGAGTGAGTGTGAGTGGGCTCACAATTTTTTTAGCCCCCAGCTTACACATTGTTGGTGGTTTCTGACTCTGGGGTGACATCGCATCACAACGTTTTCACGGCAGACTTTTTACGGGGTGGTTTGCCACTGCCTTCCCCAGTCATCTACACTCCCCACTCTCCCCCCTGGGCAAGCTGAGTACTCATTTGACCGACCTCGGAAGTAGGGTTGCCAAGTCCAATTCAAGAAATATCTGGGGACTTTGGGGGTGGAGCCAGGAGACATTGGGGGTGGAGCCAGGAACAAGGGTGTGACAAGCATAATTGAGTTCTGGCCATCCCATTTAAAGGGACAGCACACTTTTAAAAATGTCTTCCTTCCATAGGAAATAATGAAGGATAGGGGTACCTTCTTTTGGGGCTCATAGAATTGGACCCCCTGATCCAATCGTTTTGAAACTTGGGGGGTACTTTAGAGAGAGGCACTAGATACTATACTGAAAATTTGGTGCCTCTATCTCAAAAAACAGCTCCCCCAGAGCCCCCGAAACCTCCAGAATTGATCTCCACATAGGGAATAATGACGTGCTCAGCAGCCGTTTCCCTACTCCCCCCTCCCCCCCCCTCGTTTCTGGTGTCTCTGAAGTGAGGGATTGGCCTCTCAACCCAAGAGTTGTAGCCAACTTCTTCCAAGTAACACAGACACCCCATCCCAAAAGGAAGCCTTTCCAATCGGAAACTGGAACGTCCGGAGGGGGAAAGTCACATGGTGGCTTTGGGGGTGCGGTTTCCCCCCGCTGGCCAGCTGACTGGGAACGGGAAGGAGCCTGGGAAACTGGAAAAACCCCCGCTGGGACCTGGGGATTGGCAAGCCTACTCAGAAGGATGGGAGGCTGAGTGAACCTGAGCCGGCTACCTGAACCCAGCTTCTGCCATGATCGAATTCAAGTCGTGAGCAGAGAGTTCAAACGGCAGTACTGTAGCTTTACCCCTCTGTGCCACTCAGGAAAAATGACCCCAGAGCGAGCTAATTGATGCAGTCGCTCACAATTTTAATGCCTGTAGCTCACAAAGTAGAATTTTTGCTCACAAGCTTAGAGGGAGTCTTGCCCATGGGCACTTGGATAAAGACTCTTGATTTAAACTCTCACACACAAAAACACACACACACACAAAAGCAGTCTGAGGTGTTTTTTTAAAAAAATATCGCCCACATGTACGGTATGGCAAGATGTTATAACTCTATAGCCTCCATTTGCTCCAAGTCCTTTCGGGACTGTTGTGAAAAGCATCCACTTCTACTGAAATGGATTTGGAAAGATGCCTTCCCCTCCGGTTAACAGTCGCCCTGCAGTACTCTCTGCTTTTGCAAACACGGAGGAAGCATAAGCTAATAATCCTTCAGACAGCCCAGAGAGGTAGCGAAGGATTTTTCTCTTATTACTGAGCATTTGAGCTGGCGATGGAGGGAAGTCGGGGAAGGAAATCTAAGACACAGCTTGGCCACGGCCACACAAGAAGTTTGTGGCGGAGACCTCACTAATCTGTAGGATCTCCGGACTGTCTCTGACTCCAGTGGTCTGCAAAAGAGCAGGCTCTCTCCGAGGAAGGCAGACTGAATCAAGTCCCCTTGACGTCCAGCCTGAGCTGTTTCCCTTGGGAGTGGGCCAAATTTAGAGGCCCAGTTGGAGAGTTCTCCACCATCAGCTATAGGCTGCAATGAATCGGCAGGTCAGACACCGGTGGGACAGGCTGAGAGTCACCTTTCAGATGCTACTGAAGAATCCCTGGGGCTGGTTTACCCAGTGAAAAGTAAATCTGAACTTCCCTTGTTCCAGGTATGTTCCTGAGGGCTGCAGAGAGGACTAGCAAGGATGGGTTTAAATTAAGGGCGGGAAAGCACCCGCTGGGAATTAGGAAACACTTTTTTTTCCTGGTAAGAGTTGTTCAACAGTGAAATCAGCTGCCCAGGGAGGTGGGGCACTTCCCCACACACTGGGGGTGCGGTCACACTCACCATTAAATCCATCTGCAACGCGCCTGTATTATAATCCGCACAACCAATTTTTCCGATCAGACACAACAGCCAGGCTCCCATTCTATCCCATGTGGGTCCCGTTGCTGGTCGATCAGAGTGCTCTACCGGACCTCGTTTCATGAGACGTCAATCTGCATTAGCGCAGGCGCAGTGATGCCCGCTATCTGCAGCGCGTTGCTTTTAAATGGGTGGGATCACTAACAGTTTTGCTAGTCCGTTGGCACTACTTTTCCAGCACGAGCACTACGCGTGCAGAAAAAAACCCCAGGAATTCAGTTCACATCTAGTTCACATCTACTTTCAAAAGTGAGTTTTGTTTCCAGACACAGGGGCGGGTAAACGATTTATCGAGCCAACATTCGCTCGCTTATTCACTGGCGCAGTGATATCACTTGCAGGGGGCTTTGGGAGGGAAGCGGTGGTGCGTTTCTGACGAGTCGCCAACGATGGAGCGTTCAAACAGAGAAATTCCACTCAGGAACCATCAGAAGAATTTTGTTCCGGATTTAAAGCAGTATCAAATTAGTCCGCGCCCCAGTCGTCTCAACACGGGACTCGAACGAGCTAACCACCTTTCGCATATGCTGACGTTTGGACAACCGCTTAAAATCTGACATGCTTCTGGACTCCACTCATAGCCCGTAGCGGGGATTTTATGAACGTCTGACCTCACCCTGGCAGTCTTCAAGCAGAGGCTGAATCAGGGGTGGCCAGACTTTTTTTTTAAAAGGTAAGAGCCACCTAGAATAAATGCCAGATGTTTTGAGAACCTCAAGACATGAATGTCAGATCTTGGAGGGAGGGAAGGAGGAAGGGAGAGAGAGAGGGAGGGAAGGAGGAAGGAAAGGAGGGATGAAGGAAGGAAGGAAAGGAAGGGAGGGAGGGAGGGAAGGAGGAAGGAAGGAAGGAAGGGAGGGAGGGAGAGGAAGGAAGGAAGGAAGGAAGGAAGGAAGAAGGAAGGGAGGGAGGGAGGGAGGATGGGAGGGAGGAAGGGAAGGGAAGGGAAGGGGAGGAAGGAAGGAAGGAAGAAGGAAGGAAGGAAGGAAGGAAGGAAGGAAGGAAGGAAGGAAGGAGGGAGGGAGGGAGGGAGAGGGAGAGTAGAAGGAAGGAAGGGAGGGAAGGAAGGATGGAAGGAAGGAAAAAAGGAAGGAAGGAAACTTTAACTTCAAATGTATCCATTGTCGGCCTTAGACTGTCTGAGGCCCTAGACAAGGGTAACTTCTGGCTGCGCTGATCACATCACCGAGTCAAGGGGGGGCACCCAGTTTGATGCCCCCAGAAGGCCAGCAGCCTAGGCAATGGCTGCCCCCTGAATGCATCCTCCAAGACACCAGCTGACTTGGCTTGGAGAAGTGATTGAAAGAGACAAATGCCTTCTCCAAGCTGGCTGATGTGGCAGTGGGGGCTTCAAGACCCCCACCAAACGTGTGAAAGAGCTACATGTGGCTCCCCAGCTGCAATTTGGCCACACCTGGGCTGGATAAACACTTGTCAAGAATGCTCTAGGCTGATCCCACATTGAGAAGAAGGAGGAGAAGAAGAAGAAGAAGAAGAAGAAGAAGAAAGAAGAGAAGAAGAAGAAGAAGAAGAAGAAGAAGAAGAAGAAGAAGAAGAAGAAGAAGAAGAAGAAGAAAAGTCTCCTGGCTCCATCCCCAAAAGTCCCCAGATATTTCTTAAATTGGACTTGGCAACCCTAATGGGATAGCTCTTCCAAGACCTTGTCTTAGGGTTGCCAGCTCCAATTCAAGAAATATCTGGGGACTTTGGGGGTGGAGCCTGAAGACTTTGGGGGTGGAGCCAGAAGACAATTAGGGTGGAGCCAGGAGCAAGGGTGTGACAAGCATGTGAACCCCAAAGGGAGTTCTGGCGATCTAATTTAAAGGGACCGCAACACCTTTTAAATGCCTTCCCTCCTTTGGAAATAATGAAGGATAGGGGCACTTAATTTGGAGGCTCCTAGAACTAAACCCCCTGGTCCAATCTTTTTGAAACTTGGGGGGTGTTTTGAGGAGAGGCACTGGATGTTATGCTGCAAATTTGGTGCCTCTACCTCAAAAAAACAGTCCCCCTGGTAGAGCGCCAGATATCCACAGATAAATTCACCATTATACCCTATGGGAATCAGTCTCCATAGGGAATAATGGAGCTATCAGCAGACATTTCCCTCCCCTCCCCCCGCTTTCTGTTGACCCTGAAGCGGGGGGGGAAGGGTCTCCAAACCGGGGGGGGGGGATTCCCCTGCCCCCACCTGGGGATTGGCAACCCTGCTTGTCTGCTTGCGTCTGGTCCATGTGCGCAGGTCGTGGCCCAAGGAGCCTTGGTGTGGCACATTTCATCAGCAGCGTCCCCCGCAGCTGAATCACGGCCTGCCAGAGAACAGCCTCGCAGGTCATTAAAATAATGTTGTGTTTGAGATACTCCATGGCCCTTCCTCATTTCAGCACCTTGGCTCATAAAAATTAACCTGGAGGAGGTTCGAGTCTCGCTGGCGAAAGGAGGGAGGAGGCCCCCCTTTTTTGGGGTGGGGTGTTCCTTTGTCCTCCCCCTTTGCCTTGTATCCGAGGTGTGTTTCTGCCCCCCCCTTCTCTTTCCTCTTTCTCTTTCTCTTTTCCACGCTGCTTTGCCACATGGGCCCGAGAGGCGCTTTGCTTTTTCAGCAGAGCAATGCAGGGGGGAAATTTATTTTCCATGCCTCATTAGGTTTGTCTCCAACTCCAGGGATACAGACGGGCTGCGTTGCCAGACAGTGGAATGCGACAATTGGGTCTTGAAATAATTCTGGGCAGGTTTTGCAAGGGTGGGTGGGTGGCTTTCGAAAGGCGCAAGCAGCCCAGTTTCTGCTTGGTTACTCAGAAGTAAGGCCCTTAGGTCCGTGGGATTGACTCCCATGGGCGGGCATGGGTTGCCTCCACGGAGATTTCCAAGCACAGCAGTGCCAAGGTTGTACGAAGGGCATGATGTTGTGTTTTGACATTTGAGCTGTTGTTTCTTCCCCCCCCCCACCAAGAGGGGTGGGTTTTCAAAGGAGAACCCCCCCCCCCCAACCCACGCACACATACAGTGAGAGAGGTACACTTGGCCCTGGCTTGCGGAGTCTTGTGAGAAAAAATTCTACTTTGTGAGCCACTGTCCTTCAAGTGGTGAGCTACTGCATAAATGATTGTGCATCCTTACTGAGCTAAGACAAACATGTGTGAGCCGGAGGCTAAAAATCTGTGAGCTAGCTCACGCTAACTCAGCTAAGAAAAAGGAGAAGGAGAGACGACCGCAGATTTATACCCTGCCCTTCTCTCTGAGTCAGAGTCTCAGAGTGGCTTGCAGTCTCCTTTATCTTCTTCCCCCACGACAGACACCCTGTGAGGTGGGTGGGGCTGAGAGAGCTCTTGTGGCAGCTGCCCTTTCAAGGACAACTCCCTGCGAGAGCTATGGCTGACCCAAGGCCATTCCAGCAGGTGCAAGTGGAGGAGTGGGAATCAAACCCGGTTCTCCCAGATAAGAGTCTGCATACTTCACCGCTACCCCAAACTGCAGCTTTTAATAAGTGTCAATCCATTGCTATTTTTAACACTTCAAATTGCATTTAGGATTTTTTAAAAAAACCCTGATCTTTTATGCCTTGCAGAATGAATTGGAGTGATTCCTTTTACTAACTTCTTTTTTAAAAAAAAAAACACAAAAAACCTTGGTGTAGCCACCCCAGTTTTCTGGTTGTAGGGGGTGGATGCAAGTATTTGAAATAAAGAAATAAACGGAGAACATTTCAGTCCTCCTAAACTGTAATTGCAAAGTGTCGATAGATGGGAGCGGAGGAGGTCCTCTAGTGTGTCCTATCTCTTATCTTCCGGAAAGGCATTTCGACCTATCCCCATTCCTTGTAAACTGGGAGACAGCTGACAAGGGTTTTGTCAGGGGTGAGGCAATAGAGAGGCAGCATGTACCATCGTGGTAGTTTTAATGACCCTTTGGCATGAACGGGTTTGCTGTCTCCTTAAGAGAATGCAGATTAGAACCCGCCTCCTCACATATTTCTGATAGGAATGCTAGGTCCTTCCTAGACGCTGGTGTAGGAGGTGTAGGGTTATTGATCCAGATTGGAAACTCCTGGAGATTTGGGGATGGCGCGTGGGAGGGCAGGGACTTCGGTGGGGGGCAATGCCAAAAAGTCTACCCTCCAAAGCGTCCATTCACTCCAGGGAAACTGAGCTCTGTAGTCTAGACATGAGCTGGAATTCTGGGAGATCTCCAGGTCCTACCTGGAGGTTGCAATACAAAAACACACCCTACAGGTTATAGTGACAAAATAACTATGTAATAAGCAATTAACAATATAATAAGGAAAGGAAAGGAAAGGAAAGGAAAGGAAAGGAAAGGAAAGGAAAGGAAAGGAAAGGAAAAGGAAAGGAAAGGAAAAGGAAAGGAAAGGTCCCCTGTGCAAGCACCAGTCGTTTTCCGACTCTGGGGTGACGTTGCTTTCACAATGTTTTCACGGCAGACTTTTTACAGGGTGGTTTGCCATTGCCTTCCCCAGTCATCTACGCTTTCCCCCCAGCAAGGCTGGGTACTCCTTTGACCGACCTCGGAAAGATGGAAGGCTGAGTCAACCTCGAGCCAGCTACCTGAAAAACCAGCTTCCACTGGGGATCAAACTCAGACTGTGTGAGCAGAGCTTAGGACTGCAGTACTGCAGCTTTAAACACTCTGCACCACGGGGCTCTTCAGCAATACAATACAGTCTGATCCAAAATCACAGTCTCTTCTCATGATTCAAATTGCAAAAAAGGAAATCCTTGCTGTTCTTGTACTTAAGGAACTTGCGATCACTGCTGCAATAAAACCAGATCACAAAGGAACTTGTAAACTGATATCTTCATGCAATGAGAAGGGAAAAATCCATTCATATCACTGTGTCCACTGTGTACAGAAGAAGAAGATCACAGATTTATACCCCGCCCTTCTCTCTGAATCAGAGACTCAGAGCGCCTTACAATCTCCTTTATCTTCTTCCCCCACAACAGACACCCTGTCAGGTAGGTGGGGCTGAGAGGGGCTCTCACAGCAGCTGCCCTTTCAAGGACAACTCCTGCAAGAGCTATGGCTGACCCAAGGCCATTCCAGCAGCTGCAAGTGAGAGGAGTGAGGAATCAAACCCGGTTCTCTCCAGATAAGAGTCCACACACTTAACCAGTCCACCAAACTGGCTCCCACCAAAATGAAATTCCCTTGACAGGTCGTCAACTTCTGCCACACCCATTTCAAGTCCTTTATCAACAAGGGATATTTCACAGTTTTCAAATGATCCTCCATATCAAACTACTAGAGATAAATTCTAAGGGGCACAAAGTCTCCGGTACGTTTTCTCCATGGTGTCTCACACTCACCACCGACTCAGAGCCTACCTGGAGGCTGGCATCCCTACCACTAGCCTTGTTTTTAGGAGAATGGTTTTAAGTAACGTTTGGTCTCCTCTAATGAAGCAATGAAGAAATGGAATCCCAGAAGAGCTAGTCTGAAAGATGGTGTTAGCGACCCTCCTGAAGTCTTAGTTTACGGGGAGAAAAACGGACTTATAAATATTTTAAACCAATTATTAAAACGGATATGAAATAGTGATCGCTCTCCCGTAGAGTTTCCAGTTCTGGGTTGGAAATACTTGGAGATTTGGAGGGGATGGAGCCTGTGGAGATGGGGTTTGGAGAGGGGAGGGGCTTCAGCCGGTTCAAAGGCCATCGACTCTGTCTTCCAAAGCGGCCATTTTCTCCAGGGGAACTGATCTCTGTCCCCTGGAGATCAGTTCTAATAACAGGTGACCTCCAGCCACCACCTGGAGGCTGACAACCAAATTATCTACCACTATGTGAGAGCCCCGTGGTGCAGAGTGGTAAAGCTGCAGTACTGCAGTCGGAGCCCTCTGCTCACGACCTGAGTTCGATCCCCGCGGAAGCTGGTTCAGCTAGCTGGCTCCAGGTCGACTCAGCCTTCCATCCTTCTGAGGTTGGTAATATGAGTACCCAGCTTGCTGGGGGGAAAGTGTAGATGACTGGGGAAGGCAATGGCAAACCACCCCATAAAAAGTCTGCGGTGAAAACGTTGTGAAAGCAATGTCACCCCAGTGTCGAACACGATTGGTGCTTGCACAGGAGACTACCTTTACCTTTATGTGAAACAGAGCGTTGGGGAAAGGATCATTCTATGGACCTCTGTCCTCAAGGGGGGGCAGTTCAAAACAGCGGGAGTCCTGATGGTAAAAGGTAAGAACCTCAGGTCTCTGCCCCAAGGAGGTTACAGTTAAGAGGAATGCAGAATTGGTTATCACCAAATGCTTAGAGTTAGCTTCGGTTTGAGATGAGTGATCTCCCAGAATTATTAGTCATCCCAAAAAGTTTCCTATGTATGTTTGGAGCGGAGGGGGCGGGTAGCGGAGATGACCCCACCCCCTCCGGGGAAGAGGTCCTTGGGACCCCAGAGGCGACCACCGGTGTCCCTGCACCCTAATCCATTCGAGATCAAGTGACTTAATTTCTAATTTCCTCACACATGTGCCGGAGAACAGCTGTGGAACTTGAGCTGAGT
>NW_026800395.1:0-22983 GCF_032191835.1 Heteronotia binoei
AGCCGTGCCCCAGCGATCGTTCGCTATAAACGGAATGAAGAGGAATGGCCTACTCTGTAAGCAAACAGGAGCGCCGTGCATGGGGAAATAATTAGCGGAAGCCACTGTTATCTTTTCCTCTCGTTCGGTTTCTTTTTCGTGTGGGTGCGCAAGAGGGGAGTCCTTTGAATAATGATCCCAAACACTCGGCTTAGTGATTACGGCTTCCTTGATGATTAATCAGCTCCAAAGTCAACCCACTTCCCCCTCCTCCCCTCTCCCTCCCTCCAGTCACTTTCCTTGATCATTTCCCTGACAGCCTGGCGAACAAAGCCAGGTGCTGCCTTTGGGCATGGAAACCTTTCTATGGGGTCTTTTCTGGACGTTCCCTTCCGACGCCACAGGTTAACACAGCCTCTCAAAGCCTCCTTCCATGTCCGCCAGTGGAACAAGGGCCTAGAGAGCCAGCTTGGTGTAGTGGTTAAGTGCCTGGAATCTTATCTGGGAGAACCGGGTTAGATTCCCCTCTCCTCCACTTGCACTGCTAGCATGGCCTTGGTCAGCCATAGCTCTCTTATCTGGAGAACTGGGTTTGATTCCCCACTCCCTCCACTTGCAGCTGCTGGAATGGCCTCGGGTCAGCCCTAGCTCTGGTAGGGGTTGTCCTTGAAAGTGAAGCTGCCCTCTCAGCCCCACCCACCTCACAGGGTGTCTGTCTCCTGAGAGCCAGTTTGGTGAAGTGGTTAAGTGTGTGGACTCTTATCTGGGAGAACCGGGTTTGATTCCCCACTCTCCACTTGCAGCTGCTGGAATGGCCTTGGGTCAGCCATAGCTCTGGCAGAGGTTGTCCTTGAAAGGGCAGCTGCTGTGAGAGCTCTCTCAGCCCCACCCACCTCACAGGGTGTCTGTTGTGAGGGGAGAAGATAGAGGAGATTGTAAGCAACTCTGAGGGTGCGGTCACACGTCACATTAAAAGCGGGCGTGCAGCGCTCCAATCTGAAGCGCTGAATATTGATTCGACGCAGGGCCGATCAGACGAGAATGTGACTCATCCGATACCGTCCTGTCGTTGAATGATCAGACATATTGAAGGCTATCACACTCTTTACTCAGAGCATCCGCACAACCGATCAAGCAGATTCAAAGTCATCTCACTCTCATTCAGTTGCTGAGCAATCGTATGGTGTTTTCATTAAACAT
Organism: Heteronotia binoei; assembly: GCF_032191835.1. Taxonomy (NCBI): domain Eukaryota; kingdom Metazoa; phylum Chordata; class Lepidosauria; order Squamata; family Gekkonidae; genus Heteronotia; species Heteronotia binoei. The sequence goes on from NW_026800395.1 coordinate 1,180, forward strand.
GCACCCAAACATTGGGAGGTGAGAATCAAACATTGCTTCAAAGGGAGGGGGGAGTTCTGGGAATTAACGTTGCCGATTCAAACTAGGGACTGCCAGGAACTACTTTTCTGAAAATGATATCTGGAAATCCTTCACATTGAAAATCCCCCCTCCCTCCCCGTTCTTCCACTCTTGTGGATTCTTGGAAAGCCAGTTTGGTGTAGTGGTTAAGTGTGCGTACTCCTATCTGGGAGAACCAGGTTTGATACCCCACTCCTCCACTTGCAGCTGCTGGCATGGCCTTGGGTCAGCCGTAGCTCTGGCAGAGGTTGTCCTTGAAAGGGCAGCTGCTGTGAGAGCCCTCTCAGCCCCACCCACCTCACAGGGTGTCTGTTGTGGGGAGAGGAAGGGAAAGGAGATTGTGAGCTGCTCTGAGACTCTTCGGAGTGGAGGGCGGGATATAATCCAATCTTCATCTACCTCACAGGGTGTCTGTTGTGGGGGAGGAAGGGAAAGGAGATTGGGAGCCGCTCTGAGACTCTTCGGAGTGGAGGGCGGGATATAAATCCAATATCTTCATCTACCTCACAGGTTGTCTGTTGTGGGGGAGGAAGGTAAAGGAGATTGTGAGCCGCTCTGAGACTCTTTGGAGTGGAGGGCGGGATATAAATCCAATATCTTCATCTACCTCACAGGATGTCTGTTGTGGGGGAGGAAGGGAAAGGAGATTGGGAGCCATTCTAAGACTCTTCGGAGTGGAGGGCGGGATATAAATCCAATATCTTCATCTACCTCACAGGGTGTCTGTTGTGGGGGAGGAAGGGAAAGGAGATTGGGAGCCGCTCTGAAACTCTTCAGAGTGGAAGGCGGGATATAAATCCGATTTCTTCTTCTACCTCACAGGGTGTCTGTTGTGGGGGAGGAAGGTAAAGGAGATTGTGAGCCGCTCTGAGACTCTTCAGAGTGGAGGGCAGGATATAAATCCAATATCTTCTTTTTCTTGTTGATCGGAGAAGCAGAAGCCTCGCCTCAGATTCCCAATGATCTGGTTGTGCGCATGTCTCCTGAGGCTTGGGTGATTCTAGAGTCCTCAATTACCATGGTGGCCCAGGTCACTTAGATTGCCAGATTGGTGTTTTATCATCTTCAGCAGATCAGGCAACGGGTTCCCTATCTGGTACCCATGACCTAGCTACAGTGATCTATGCTATGGTCACTTCCAGGCTGGATTACTGTAAGGAGCTCTATGCAGGGCTAGCCTTGAGACTGATCTGGGGACTTTGGGGTGGAGCCAGGAGACATTAGGGGTGGAGCCAAGCTCATAATTGAACTCCAAAGGGAGTTCTGGTTGAAAGGGACCGCACACCTTCCCTCCATTGGAAATAATGAAAGATAGGGGCACCTTCTTTGGGGGCTCATAAAATTGGAATCCCTGGTCCTATCCTTTTGAAACATGGAGGGTATTTTGGGGACAGGGACTGCATATTATGCTGAAAATCTGGTGCCTCTGCCTCAAAAAACAGCCCCCCGCCAGGGCCCTAGATATCCGTGGATCAATTCTCCATTATACCTTATGGGAATTGGTCTCCATAGGAAATAATGGAGAACCCAGCAGACATTTTCCTCCACCTCCTACTGCTTTCTTATGATCCTGAAGTAGGGGAGGACCTCCAAACTGGGGGATTGGCAACTCCAAACCCCTGCCCCCACCTGGGGATTTATACAAACAACGAAATACATGGCTGTGATAGGAATAGGCTACCAGACAGGGCCTTTTCGGTAATGGCTCCTTGCTGGTGGAACCAGCTGCCGGAAGAGGTGAGGGCCCTGCGGGACCTTGGGCAGTTCCGCAGGGCCTGTAAGACAGCCCTCTTCTGGCTGGCCTATAATTAACTGACATTGGAAACTTTATGGAAGGTTGTAGTGTAGCACTTTGGCACATCGTTTGTTCTATATGTCTTCTATTTTACTGTTTTAAATTGTTGCAAATTGATGTATTTCTAAAACCAAACTCTATGTTAGATTTTATATGTTGTGAGCCGCCCTGAGCCGCCTCGGTGGGAAGGGCAGGATAGAAACAGAAAATATGTTCACGTGCTTTTTTAAACAGAAAACTGCTTCAATCAATGCATTTGACACGAAAGTTCACATTGACAACCACAAAAAGATAGATAGATAGATAGATAGATAGATAGATAGATAGATAGATAGATAGATAGATAGATAGATAGATAGATAGATAGATGACAGACGGACGGACAGACGGACAGACGGACAGACAGACGGACGGACGATAGATAGATAGATAGATAGATAGATAGATAGATAGATAGATAGATAGATAGATAGATAGATAGATAGATAGATAGATAGATACATTTTATTTGTATCCCGCCCTCCCCGACCAAGCGGCTCAGGGCGGCTAACAGCACAAAATTCGATACATACATTGTATAATAAATAACATTTAAAAACAGTTAATTAAATCCATAAAATTCTAAAAACATTAATACATTTAGTGCTATTCCATCAGTAAGTTTAGTTGGCAATTTAGTAGTATGAGCTGGTGAAGGCCATTTGGAACAGAGTGGTTTTGCAGGCCCTGCGGAATTGTTCAATGTCCCGCAGGGCCCGCATTTCCTCTGGGAGCTGATTCCACAGCTGTGGGGCCAGAACTGAGAAGGCCCGAGTACGGGTACTCTGGAGTCTTACCTCCTTTGGGCAAGCAGGTTCTTCCCTGCTGACCTCAGTGCTCTCTGGGGTTCGTACAGGGAGAGGTGGTCCCTAAGGTAGGCAGGTCCTCGGCCATATAGGGCTTTAAAGGTGATGACCAGCACTTGAAGCCTTATAAACAGAGCCCATGGTGATGCATTTGAAGCCTTATAAATAGAGCCCATGGTGATTAACTGAGACAGCATACACATGGCTAGTTAACAATTGTGTCAAATACGTTAAGTCTGAAGCAGTTTTATACCTAAAAAGCATGCAAACGTATTTAAAAGTAGCCTATTCCTATCACAGCCATGTATTTTGTTGTTTGTCTATATCCTCACTGTGATTCCCCTGTTGTTCCTGCCTACCTGGGGATTGGCTACGCCCAAAGTCTCCTGGCTCCACCTCCAAAGTCCCCAGGTATTTCTTGAATTGGACTTGGCAACCCTAGGAGATTGCTGCCACGCCCCCCCCCCCCCAATATGTCACCATCGCCTCATGTCCCCTCCTTACAGAGCTGTCCTCGTTTCAGCTTTAACTTTCCTCCACCTACGTCCCCGCAGCCCGGCGTTACCTTTACATAAATGCGTTCGTCCCTAAATATCCTATCAATAATGCGCATCCATTTGCTCATCCTCAACGAACAGCCACAGCAAACGAGGCCCGGGGAGGAATTATTAGTCACATAACGTTCGGGAGGCTGGCGGCTAATGCCTCCATGAGACGAGAGAAGCGGGGATTTCCTTCACATTTGGAAATCAGCTTTACTGTTTCGATTGCCAAGCGCGGTAATCACTCGATCTGGTGAGATTCGTTTCCATCTGTGCAGCAGAGGGTAGCCGTTGCCACCATATGGGATTACAGCCATCTTGAACGGAGAGGGGTAGGGAGGAAAGAGGCGGGGACACACTTTGCAAATGAAATGCTGAGTACCGAGAACAAAGTAGAGGAGGAAATCAGCTTTTTAAAAAAACACACACACAGAGAAAAGAAAAATGATCTGCTTGCAAAAATAATAACTTAAATGTACGGTCTGGAAGCTTAGCACTCACACGCATGTTTGAAGCACATTGAAAAGATAAGAGCCTAAGAGAAGCCGTGTTGGATCAGGCCATCCAGGCCAACACTCTGTGTCGCACAGTAGCCAAAACCCCCAGGTGCCATAGGAGGTCCACCAGTGAGGCCAGAACTCCAGAAGCCCTCCCACTGTTGCCTCCCAAGAACCAAGAATACAGACCATCACTGCCCCAGGCATAAGAACATAAAAGCAGCCATGCTGGATCAGGCTAATGGTCCATCCAGTTAACTCTGTGTCACCCAGTAGCCAAAATCCCAGGTGCCATCAGGAGGTCCACCAGTGGGGCCAGAACTCCAGAAGCCTTCCCCCTGTTGCCCTGAAAGCACCAAGAATACAGAGCATCTCTGCCTCAGACTCAGTGTTTCATCTGTACCTTGTGGCTGATAGCCACTGATGGACCTCTGTTCCATCTGTTCATCCAATCTACTGTTGAGGCTGTCTGTGCTTGTAGCCACTACCATTTCCTGCAGCAGGGAATTCCATGTGTTAATTACTCTTTGGTGAAGAAGTCCTTCCTTCTATCTGTCCCCAGTCCACTCATGAGTGCCCATGAGTTCTTGTATTGTGAGAAAGGGAGAAAAGTATAGACTTGCCAATCCCTAGGTTCCAGTAGGGGATCCCCCTATCTAGCAGGCTCCTTGCCACCCCCAGCCAGCTGGCCAGTAGGGGAGAAGCCCTGCCCCCACAGCCACCATGTGCCTTTCCACCTTGGAAGGCAGAGAAGTGTCTTGGGAACAGTTTGTTTTTTGAAAGGTGTGTATGCCTTTAAATCTGTAGAAGCCAGGCTGAATAGGGGTGGGGCAAGTTTGCAGAACAGCATGGCTGTTGTGAAAAAGTGAAGTAGCCCATTCCCTCCATTTGTTTTACAGTCCTATCAGAAGTCATTTGCTGTGTAAAATAGAGTAGAGTAAAGCAGAACAGCTGGTTTCCCTGTGTTAGTCTGAAGAACTTGGTTGAATATAGAGCAGTCAACAACTCCCATGGTGAGTAAATTGTCCCTGTGAGACCACAATGTGTGTCCTTCCAAACTGTTTATTTTGGCTGCTTTGTGTGCATGTGTGTGCATGTGTGAGAGAGAGGAGAAGTGCAGCCAGCTGCTGGGGATTGAGGGAATGAAGACTGTATTCAGGGGAACTGAACTGCTATGTTTTTATTCCTTTATTTTAGGGAATGGGAAAGTCTCCTGGCTCCACCCCGAAAATCCCCAGATATTTTCTGAGCAACCCTAGAAAAGTACCTCTTTCTCTATCTTCTCTATCCCGTTATGTTCTCTCATGTTCTTATGTGTTATTCTGTAAACTTTATCATCTTGCATAATTTTGTAAACCATTATCATTATTCCTTGGCTCAACCACTCGAGAGCTGTAAGCTGTCATTTTAATAATGTGCACATTCATTGCTCACGTCTTTAAAGCCCAGCAGCTGTGACAAGCGAAAGGCTGCCCCCAAACCCCCTTTTCCCCTCCTTCCCAGCTAGTGCCTGTCTTTCTAAAGAGCAGCAGCTAGCGTAGCAAAATATACAAAAGCTTTTGTTCTTGAATGGACCGGAAGAGACCAAGATGGTGGGTGGGGTGGTGCTGTGGTCCTTCAGCTTCGAGACTGGAAGTGAGTTTTGGAAAGATAGCTCCGCCTTGCCTTAAATCATTGGTTCCCGACCTTCGGTGTATGGTGACCCCAAGTCCAAATCTACTGGCACGGTGGCTCAACCAGGGCTGGCCCATAGGGTTCCAAATCCCCAGCTGGGAGAATACAAGTCAAAAATACACTGCTCCAGGCACAAGAAGAGACAATTTAGTAATAGCCAGTCATTTGGTTACAAAAATGCAACATGCAAATCCCAAATATAAATAGGCTCGCCAGTCCCCAGGTCCCAGCAAGGGATCCCCTGGTTTTGCAGGCTCCACCCCTCTTCCTCCCTCCCTCCCTCTCCTTCCTTCCTTCCTCCCCTCCCTCCCTCTCCTTCCTCCCTCCCCTCCCTCTACTTCTTACCTTCCTCTCCTCCCTTCTCTCCCTCCTCTTCCTTCCTTCCTTCCTTCCCCCCTCCCTCTACTTCCTTCCTTCCTCCCCTCCTCCTTCCTTCCTTCCTTCTTCCTTCCTTCCTTCCTTCCTTCCTTCCTTCCTTCCTTCCTTTCTTCCTTCCTCCCTTCTCTCCCTCCTCCCTCCTCTTTCTTTCTTTCTTTCTTTCTTTCTTTCTTTCTTTCTTTCTTTCTTTCTTTCTTTTCTTTCTTTCTTTCTTTCTTTCTTTCTTTCTTCCTTCCTTCCTTCCTTCCTTCCTTCCTTCCTTCCTTCCTTCCTTCCTTCCTTCCTTCCTTCCTTCCTCTGTGAACTTAGGCAGATCATGAGAGGGAGAGCAGGAAGGGTTCCATCAGTGCTTAATTCTCGTGGCTCCTTCTTACACACCCAGCAAAAAGCTGTTCGCCACTTCGAGATCAGGAAGCAATTTCCCCCCAGGCCAGTTTAGCCAGGGAACCTGGGGGGGGGGGGGGTTTGCCATCTTTCGGGCACAGAGCAGGCTCACTGGAGGTGGGAAATATCTGTGAATTCCCTCCCCTGTGCAGGGGGTTGGAGTAGATCACCCTGGAAGTCCCTTCCGATTCTACCATCTCCTGAAGGAAAGGAAAGGTCCCCTGTGCAAGCACCAGTCCTTTCCGACGCAGGGATGCTGCTGCTTTCACAACCTTTTCACGGCAGACTTTTTTACGGGGTGATTTGCCATTGCCTTCCCCGGTCATTACGCTTTCCCCCCAGCAAGCTGGGGACACATTTGACCGACCTCGGAAGGATGGAAGGCTGAGTCAACCTCCAAGCCGGCTACCTGAACCAGCTTCCGCTGGAATCGAACTCAGGTCGTGAGCAGAGGGCTCCGACCGCAGTCCTGCAGCTTTACCACTCTGCGCCAAAAAATGCAGCGGATGGACATAGACAGAACAATGGCTGTGGCCCCCTCCTCCATGCGCAGAGCCCCCCCCTCACTTCTTCCTCTGTTGCAGTCGAGGATGGGAAAAGACTTCAAACGGGCGCCAAGCACTATCTCAGCCGCAAAGAATGCAGTGTGCGCCCTGGCCGGGCCGCAGCAGCCGCAGCAGCAGTCTGCATTCCAACCAACTTTATGGCCGTGGGTGGCTTCTAAGTTTCCCATTTGATCGGAATGAACAACCAGGGCCTTCCTTTCAACCCGGGGACAAGGGAGCCGATATAAATCACAGCCCCTCGGTGGCGGCCAAGGGCTTCCCCAGAACAATCGACGGTGGCAGGATCTCAAAGCCCCACCTCGGGCCTTTGTGGAAAGAAGAGAGAGAACCTCGAGGGTTTTAAAGAGAGGGAGAGACAAAGGGGAAGGGGAGGGTCCGGCTATTGACAGCTCCCGACACTAAATCCGGAGCCTGGTGAATTTATAGCAGGCAGGGCGGGAAATGCCTTCCCCCTGTTGTCAGGTCTTTTGGAAGCAGCGTCTTGGGGGGTGGTTTTTAACCCCTGGCTTCCCAGAGTTCAGCAGACTCCCCACCAAGTCATCCTTGTGTGTGTGTGCCTGATCCTAATAGAACAAAGCAGGAGTCAAGTCCCCACTTTAAGACCAACAAGTTTTATTTAGAATGTAAGCTTTCGTGTGCTCTCTACGCACACCTCATCAGGAGAGCCAGTTTGGTGTAGTGGTTACTGAGCGGACTCTTATCTGGGAGAACCGGGTTTGATTCCCCACTCCTCCACTTGCACCTGCTAGCATGGCCTTGGGTCAGCCATAGCTCTGGCAGAGGTTGTCCTTGAAAGGGCAGCTGCTGTGAGAGCCCTCTCCAGCCCCACCCACCTCACAGGGTGTCTGTTGTGGGGGAGGAAGATAAAGGAGATTGTGAGCCACTCTGAGACTCTTCGGAGTGAAGAGCAGGATATAAATCCAATATCTTCATCTACCTCACAGGGTGTCTGTTGTGGGGGAGGAAGGGAAAGGAGATTGTGAGCCACTCTGAGACTCTTCGGAGTGGAGGGCGGGATATAAATCAAATATCTTCATCTACCTCACAGGATGTTTGTTGTGGGGGAGGAAGGGAAAGGAGATTGTGAGCCGCTCTGAGACTCTTCGGAGTGGAGGGCGGGATATAAATCCAATATCTTCATCTTCTTCTTCATCAGACGAGGGAATCAGATATTGCGGCTGGAATACAAGCGGTTTGTTGATTCAGAGGGCAAACTAACTGATCACATGGCCACGTGTGCATTCATTTTCTAATGGCAGACGAGAGTGATGTTTATAAGGTATAGATTGATGTTGATAAGTAGATTGGGTGGACTACAACTAGGATACACATGTCCTTTTTTGATTGACCTAGATTTGCAGAAACACCATTTGGCAGGGAATTTTATTACCTTTTATAGCTATCCAGACCAAATGGCCAAGCCGCACTGTTTTATGTGACCATGTGATCGAGTTAGTTTGCCCTCTTAATCAACAAACTGCATGTATTCCACCCACAATACCTGATCCCTTCGTCTGATGAAGTGTGCTTAGAGAGCACACGAAAGATTACGCTCTCAATAAAACTTGGTTTTCAATAGACGTATTAGTAAAAACTCCCATGGAGTGTTTAATAGTCATATGCCTTGCTCATACCCGTAAGACCCCTGGAGTAAACGGCCGCTTGGAAAGGTGGACTTTATGGCAGTGGACTTTATGGCAAGCTGAGGCTCTTCCCTTCCAGAGAGCCATTGGTGTAGCAGTTGTGTGCCGGCTCTTATCTGGGAGAACCGGGTTTGATTCCCCACTCCTCCACTTGCACCTGCTGGAATGGCCTTGGGTCAGCCAGAGCTCTCTTATCTGGGAGAACCGGGTTTGATTCCCCACTCCTCCACTTGCACCTGCTGGAATGGCCTTGGGTCAGCCATAGCTCACGCAGAGGTTGTCCTTGAAAGGGCAGCTGCTGGGAGAGCCCTCTCAGCCCCACCCAACCCACAGGGTGTCTGTTGTGTGGGGGGGAGAAGATATAGGAGATTGTAAGCCGCTCTGAGGCTCTGATTCAGAGAGAAGGGGGGGGGGGTATAAATCTGCAGTCTCCTTCTTCTTCTTCCCCAAACCCCGCCCCCTCCTGGTTCTGCCCCCAAAGTCTCCAGGTCTTTTCCAACACAGACCCGACAACCTTACATGGGTTGCACCTCCCCGTCTTTTTTTCCAACCACCAACTCTTCAATGCACAGGATTCCCAAGATAGATCCAAGTGGGCAGCTGCGTTGGTCTGAAGTGGTAGAACAAAATAGGAGTCAAGTAGCACCTTTATTTCATTCAGAACGTAAGTTTTCGTGTGCTCTCTAAGCACACTTCATCAGACGAGGAATCCGGTACAGTGAGCAAAGCCACACAGAGCTGGTAGTCTGAGCCACTGACAACCAGCGACGTGTGGCTTTGCGCACTGTACCGGATTCCTCGTCTGATGAAGTGTGCTTAGAGAGCACACGAAACCTGACGTTCTGAATGAAATTAAACAAAGCAGGAGTCAAGTGGCACCTTTAAGAGCAACCCATTTTTATTTAGAACGTCAGCTTTCGTGTGCTCTCTAAGCACACTTCATCAGACGAGAACGTGCCGAACGTGCCAGTTTGGTGTAGTGGTTAAGTGTGCGGACTCTTATCTGGGAGAACCGGGTTTGACTCCCCACTCCTCCGCTTGCACCTGCTGGAATGGCCCTGGGTCAGCCATAGCCCTGGCAGAGGTTGTCCTTGAAAGGGCAGCTGCTGTAAGAGCTCTCTTAGCCCCACCCACCTCACAGGGTGTCTGTTGTGGGGGAGGAAGGGAAAGGAGATTGTGAGCCGCTCTGAGACTCTTCGGAGTGGAGGGCGGGATATAAATCCAATATCTTCATCTACCTCACAGGGTGTCTGTTGTGGGGGAGGAAGGGAAAGGAGATTGTGAGCCGCTCTGAGACTCTTCGGAGTGGAGGGCGGGATATAAATCCAATATCTTCATCTACCTCACAGGGTGTCTGTTGTGGGGGAGGAAGGGAAAGGAGATTGGGAGCCGCTCTGAGACTCTTCGGAGTGGAGGGCGGGATATAAATCCAATATCATCTACCTCACAGGTTGTCTCTTTTGAGGGGGAGGGGGAGGTAAAGGAGATTGTGAGTGGCTCTGAGACTCTTCGGAGTGGAGGGCGGGATATAAATCCAATATCTTCATCTATCTCACAGGTTGTCTCTTGTGGGGGAGGAAGGGAAAGGAGATTGTGAGCCGCTCTGAGACTCTTCGGAGTGGAGGGCGAGATATAAATCCAGTATCTTCATCTACCTCAGGGTGTCTGTTGTGGGGGAGGAAGGGAAAGGAGATTGTGAGCTGTTCTGAGACACTTTGGAGTGGAGGGCGGGATATAAATCCAGTATCTTCATCTACCTCAGGGTGTCTGTTGTGGGGGAGGAAGGGAAAGGAGATTGTGAGCCGCTCTGAGACTCTTCGGAGTGGAGGGCGAGATATAAATCCAGTATCTTCATCTACCTCAGGGTGTCTGTTGTGGGGGAGGAAGGGAAAGGAGATTGTGAGCCGCTCTGAGACACTTTGGAGTGGAGGGCGGGATATAAATCCAGTATCTTCTTCTTCTGCTTTGTTCAGCTGCTTCAGACCCACATGGCTCCCCGCTTGGATGAATAAAATGAAGTTGCTCTTAAAGGTGCAACCTGACTCCTCTTTTGTTCTAGGATTCCCAAGAGACAGTCAACCCAGGAAGAGTCTTTGTGGGAGGCTGACTGGGATAACCCTGTCCCCTTTACACCCCCATCGGCCTATTCAGGCCCGTTCACCTCACCCCCACCTTCCCAGCCTGCTGTGATGAATCACTGGTCACCAAAGTCAGCTTTTCCAAGGCCCCATTAGGGAGGAGGGGGAAGGGTGGGAGAAAGGAAAGGAGGCAGACCATGGGAGCTTGCATCAAGATTGCTGCTGAGAGAACAGGGCATATCTGTGCGCCCAGAACACAGAGACTGGGGAAAAGAGGGCACGCACTCATGCTCCAGGCGCACAAGAAGCGTGTCTAGCGAGGTGTGCTCAAAGAGGCACTTAAGAGAGTTGCCCTCGGGGTCTCCGTGTCCCTGATCAAAAAGGTCAAGCAGGGATGCAAGGCACACCACCGGCCGGCCGGCTGTCGATCAGAGGAGAGAGAGCCCAGAGCTGAGAGAGAGCCCAGAGCTTTGGGGAGGCCGGCTTCTCCAAACCGGGGAAGAACAAAAGGCCGGCCTCGTGTGCGTGCATGGATGCACAAGAGAGCAATCTCTACTGCATGCTTTCCCTTTGCGAAATGGGAAGCCAGGGCAAAAGCAGGGCATGTTTGCAATCAGGGACAGCGTTCGCTCTAAGCTGAGCCGATGTGAGCTAGCTCACGGTTGTTTAGTCCCCAGCGCACGCGTTTTAGTCTCAGCTCAGGAAAAATGGCCCCAGACCAAGCTAATTTATGCGGCAGCTACAACTTGAAGTAGCTCACAAAGCAGAATTTTTGCTCACAAGACCCCATATCTTCGAAGTAGAAGAAGAGGACAGATTTATACCCCACTCTTCTCTCCACGTCCCCCCCCCCCGAGTCGGAAACGACTGGTGCTTGTGCAGGGGACCTTTCCTTTCCTTTTCTTCGCTCTGAATCAGAGTCTCAGAGGGACTCGCAATCTCTTTTATCTCCTTCACCCACAACAGACACCTTGTGAGGTGGGTGGGCCTGAGAGGGCTATCACAGCAGCTGCCCTTTCCAGGACAACTCCTATGAGAGCTATGGCTGACCCAAGGCCATTCCAGCAGGTGCAAGTGGAGGAGTGGAGAATCAAGCCAGGTTCTCCCGGTACAAGGTGCTGGTTATTACCTTTAAAGCCCTATAAGGCCTAGGACCTACCTACCTTAGGGACCGTCTCTTCCCACATGTTCCCCAGAGAGTACTGCGATCTGGCTCCCCAAAATCTGCTCGTAATCCCCGGGCCAAAGGAGGCCCGGTTGAAGTCAACCAGGAACAGGGCCTTCTCAATAACAGCCCCTTGCTGGTGGAACCAGTTACCGGAAGAGGTCAGGGCCCTGCGGGATATTGGACAATTCCGCAGGGCCTGTAAGACAGTCCTCTTCCGGTTGGCCTATAACTGACCGGGCCACTAAAACTACCAAAATACTGAAGGAAGTTTATAGATAGCACACTGTTGGATTGATGTACTGATTTTAATGTTTTTAATGTCTTAATTATGTAAATTGTTATTGTATTTAAAATTCTAACTTTATTGTTAGAAGCCTTATGTTGTAAGCCGCCCTGAGCCCGCTTCGGTGGGGTAGGGCGGGATATAAATCAAATCAAATAAATAAAAAAATAAGAGTCCACGCACTTCACCACTACACCAAACTGGAGAAGGGACCTTTGACTCTTGAAAGCATATAACCCAGAAATCTGTGGGCCTCGAGGGCTTTTTTTGAGCAGGAATGTCTATGAATGCAATTCTGGCTGGCTCGGGGTCAAGGGGCGTGGCCAAATGTGCAAGCGGTGGAGTGGGGAATCAAACCTGGTTCTCCCAGATAAGAGTTCACATACTTTACCACTACACCAAACTGGCTCTGGTATTGATCAGGTGACTTGAAAACTGTTGCTGCATTGCCTGTAAGGGCATCCAGAACAATCACTCTGGGTAGGATCGAAGGCGGCTTCCCCCATTGTTTCCTCATGAACACACACGGAGCTCCCTTACGCTGAGCCAGATGCTTGGTTCAGCAACGTTCGCTGTTGTCCACTCAAACTGGTAGCGGCTCTCCAGGGTCTCAGGCAGAGGTCTTTCACATCACTTCCTAAAAAAAGGTCAAGGTAGTCCCCCCTGTGCAAGCACCAGTCGTTTCCGACTCTGGGGTGACGTTGCTTTCACAACGTTTTCACGGCAGACTTTTTTATGAGGTGGTCTGCCATTGCCTTCCCCAGTCATCTACACTTTCCCCCCAGCAAGGCAGGTCCTCCTTTTACCGACCTCGGAAGGATAGAAGGCCGAGTCAACCCTGAACTGGCTATCTGAACCCAGCTTCCGCCGGGATCGAACTCAGGTCATGAGCAGAGAGCTCGGACTGCAGTACTGCAGCTTTACCACTCTGTGCCACGGGGTGCTCTAAAGGTAAAGGTAGTCCCCTGTGCAAGCACCAGTCGTTTCCGACTCTGGGGGTGACGTTGCTTTCACAACGTTTTCACGGCAGACTTTTTACGGGGTGGTTTGCCATTGCCTTCCCCAGTCTTTTTACACTCCCCCCCCCCCCGCAAGCTGGGTACTCATTTGACCGACCTTGGAAGGATGGAAGGCTGAATCAACCTGGATCCAGCTACCTGAACCTGCTTCCGCCGGGATCGAACTCAGATCCTGAGCAGAGGGCTCCGACTGCAGCTTTACCACTCTGCGCCACGGGGCTCTTTTCTACCTGATCTTTTTAACTGGAGATGCCAGGGATTGAACCTGAGACCTTCTGCATGCCAAGCAGATGCTCTGCCACTGAACCATAGCCCCAATTCATCTGCCCCACCAATCTTTTGATTATTTTATCATCCTCTTTTCCCCTAGGATTGCCAGTCCTCGTGTCTCAGCGGGGGATTCCCTGTTGTTGTTTTTTGAGGCTTCTGAAGAAACTTCGCCCCCAAACAGCTACATCACTGGGCATCCCCAGCACTATGATACCACCTGGAAGTGACATCATCGTGTCAGGGGCACTGCACAGTGACACTCTGGTTGGAGGGCAAAACTCTACGGTTTGAAGCTGGTTTTACCACAGAGCTTTGCCCCCAAAGCACAGTGTTGTCATGCAGCATCCCTGATGTGATGATGGCTCTTTCGGTTGATGTCATTGCATCGGGGACATCCCAGAATATCCTCCTAATACCCCTGCTGGCATGATGAGGGAACATGGCAACTCTAGCCCCACCCCCCAACAAGAGAGGCTAGAATAGTCAGTGGGTCTTATCAATAAATACTATACAGAGCGGGGGGGGGGGGCAAACTGTGGCTTGGGAACCACATGTGGCTCTTTCACACATATTGTGCGGCTCTTGAAGCCGCCACTGCTTTGGAGAAGGCATTCTGTCTCTTTAAATCACTTCTCCGAGCCGAGCCAAGCCGGTTGGCAGCTTGGAGAATGGATTTAAAGTTAAGTTGCTTTCTTTCCACCTCCCTTCCAACTCTCATCTATTTGCTGTTCTTCCTTCCTTCCAGCTCTCAAACATCTGATGTTCATGTTTTGCGGCTCTCAAACATCTGGCGTTCATATCTTGTGGCTCTCAAACACCTGATGTCCGTGTCTTGAAGCTCTCAAACATCTGACGTTTATTCTATGTGACTCTTATGTTAAGCAGGCTTGGCCACCCCTGTTATGGAACCTCCACGTTCAGAGACAGCGTACCTCTGAAGTCCAGTTACAGGGGAAGGGTAATAGAAGTGAAGGAGCGAATGGCAACCCTAGCCATGAACCTCCACGAACAGAGGCAGGATTCCCCCAAACCCTACTTGGGGGAGGAATCAATAGGAGGGAGGCCATCAACATTCCACCTGTTTGGATTTTTTTGCTAGCGTCCGGCTGGCTACAGAACGGCCATCCCAACATGGCCAAGCCTAGGGCTTTTTTCTTTGTAAAAAAAGCCCAGCAGGAACTTATTTGCATATTAGGCCACACCCCATGACATCACCACCATTTTGCACAGGGCTTGTTTGTAGAAAATGCCTGGCAGGGTCTTATTTACATATTAGGCCACCCCCCCCCCCGACAATACCATTGTTTCACGCTGGGCTTTTCTGGTAGAAAAAAGCCCAATGGGGACTCATTTGCATATTAGTTCACACCCCCTGACATCACCATCACTTTGCACAGAGCTTTTTTGTAGAAAATACCTGGCAGGAGCTTATTTACATATTAGGCCACCCTCTGTCATCCCCATTGTTTCACACGGGGCTTGTTTGTAGAAAAAGCCCAGCAAGAGCTCATTTGCATATTAGGCCACATCTCCTGATGTCACCATTGTTTCACACAGGGCTTGTTTGTAGAAAATGCCCGGCAGGAACTTATTTGCATATTAGGCCACACCCCCTGACAAAGAGCCCTGTGGTACAGAGTGTTAAAGCTGCAGCACTGCAGTCCTAAGCTCTGCTCACGACCCGAGTTCAATCCCTGGCAGAAGCTGGGTTTTCAGGTAACCAGCTGGAGGTCAACTCAGCCTTCCATCCTTCCGAGGTCGGTCAAAGGAGTCCCCAGCTTGCTGAGGGGAAAGCGTAGAGGACTGGGGAAGGCAATGGCAAACCACCCGTAAAAAGTCTGCCGTGAAAACGTTGTGACAGCAACGTCACCCCAGAGACCGAAATGACTGGTGTTTGCACAGGGGACCTTTCCTTTCCCTGACGCCAAGCCAGCCGGAACTGCGTTCCTGTGTTTTCCTGCTTCAAAAAAAAAAGCTCTGGCCAAAACCCTGATCTCTTGAATAGTTCGCAGAACAGTTCGTTTAGCCCCAGAGAGCAATCCTCTGTTCTGGGCGTTTCGCGTTCTTTTTACATGGCTTTTCGGTGTCGCGATTACGTCTCCCCTTCCCAAGGGGGAGGGGAGCTTAGCCTGCCCGCAGATCAAAACATTTAATCAACATGGCTTTTGTTTCCTTAGCCGAAGGGAGGGGGGGGGAAGGAATAATCCCCACTTAAAGTAATTCCATGGAAGAGTCCCTCTGCGGCTTGGGTATAAAATAGGTTATCCTTGGAGGGGTGTCGGTAGGGGAGGGAAAGAGGGGGGTGGAGATCACAGTTGATATTTTTAATGCAGACTGATGGAGGACATTAGATAATGAAACAGACGAGCCCCTGCATTTGGGGAAAGGAAAGCGGGGGAGGGGCAATGCTCCGGGTATTGCTATCAAGGCCCTGGGCTCCCAAACATAAGCAGAAATCTGTTTTCCACTTTTACTTACTTACTTACTTACTTATTTATTTATTTATCCATCCATCCTATGACTTGTATCCCGCCCTTCCCATAAAAATGGCTCAGGGCGGCTCACAGCAAGCAATAAAACAGAGTTCAAATTATTATTACATATAAACATTTTTAAAAGTCAGAACATTTAAAAACCTAAAAACCCTTAAAATCTTAACATCAAATCTATACAGTATCCTAACATCAAATCTATACAGAAGTCTAATAAGCTACATTTATTTCCAGTCAGGTGTAGGCTAGCCGGAAGAGGGTTGTCTTGCAGGCCCTGCGGAACTGAGCAAGGTCCCGCAGGGCCCTCACCTCTTCCGGCAGCTGGTTCCACCATGTAGGGGCCATTATGGAAAAGGCCCTGTCTCTGGTTGTCTTGAGACGAGCTTCTTTAGGCCCGGGGATGGTGAGAAGGTTTTGAGTCCCAGACCTCAGTACTCCATTGTGGGGGAGACAGAGAGGGGCAGGGAATGGGGCTTTCTGCAGGTAAAAGGTAAATGGTAAAGGCAGTCCCCTGTGCAAGCGCCGAGCTGTTACCGACCCACGGGGTCACGTCACATCAGGACGTTTTCACGGCAGACTTTGGACGGGGTGGTTGGTCATCGCCTTCCCCAGTCATCTACGCTTGACCCCCAGTAAGCTGGGTACTCATTTGACCGACCTTAGAAGGATGGAAGGCTGAGTCGACCTTGAGCCAGCTCCCTGAACCCAGTTTCCACTGGGATCAAACTCAGGTCATGAGCAGAGCTTGGACTGCAGTACTGCAGAGCTGCTGAGCTGCAAATGGGCAAAATCAACAAGTTCTCCATTGGGGTGCCCACCTTAGGGGACTGCCTGCGTGTGGATGTCAAGAAGGGCCCCAAACGCTGCAAAACAGAAATATCCAAGAGGGCCTTTCTGGGCAGGTCATAGGGTCGTACTGTACATAACGGTTCACACGGTTACTTGGAGAAACGATTAGGGACAGCGGTCTGGATTGCTAAGCGTGCCGTTATGTGGGATCCTATTGTGTAATTTCAGTACAGTTTATTGTGTCATGTCAATACTCAGTGCTTTCTGGTGACCCAAAAGTCCACATCTACCAGTGTGGCGGCCCAGCCAGGGCTCAGAGGGTTGCCAGAGGGTTGCCAATCTCCAGCCGGGTGCAACCACAATAGAGAATCACAGCAAAGAGCGACAGGTCAACCGAAGTTTCCGTGAAAACCAGCCTCCAACCATGAAAGCAACATCAAAATTATACGCATGTATCAAATATAATGTCACGCTCTCAACAAATTACACATTCACAAATACACCCTAACAGCGGAACAACCAGAGAGAACCTTGGTGTAAATAAGAGGTATCAAGCATGTGGCCTAGGGGCTGAATCAGATCTCCAGAGGGCTCCGATCAGGCCCCCGAAACTGTCATCCAGAGGCGTCACTAGGGTGGGTTGCACCCTGGGGTGTAACTGATTCAAGTCACCCCCCCCCCCATTGGGCATCACCCCTTTTGGAGGGCTGCGTCACCCCCTCCGCACACAACCCCGCCCACTTCACATGGCCCCTCCCTCATCCACCCTCTGGTCACATGACCAGCCCCCGTAATCGAAGATACCAGTTTTGCAGCATTTAAGTTTCCCCCACTCACCCACACACCTTTTAGCTGAGCCGGCGGGCAGCGCGGCCCCGGTTTCAGAATCCCGGCCAGCCCACACACAGCAGCAGCGTTCTAGTCCCAGGGCCAGCCCCTTCCTGTTGGGGGGGGGGCATGGGTCAGTGCCTGGGGCCAATGAGAATGCTCTGGGGGAGGGCCGATGGCCCCCTTGGCCCCGCCCTAGTGATGCCGCTGCTGTCATCTGCTTCCTTCTCCCCTCTCTTGCTTCCTTCTGCAGCTCAACTTGCTTTGCAAGGCTTCCTCAGTCGCACAGGAGTGACAGAACGAAACCTCGACTTTCTCCATTGGTTGAGGTTTCTCCACCTCCTGGAACCCTAAGAAGGGAGGGAAAGAGCCAGAGCTTCCTAGTTCCCTGGATCCCATGGGAGAAATACAAAGAAAGCACCTTTAAGACCAACGAGTGTTAATGTTTTAAGCAGGTTTTATTTTAAGGTTTCTTTTCAAAAAAAATCTTTAGTCGTGTTTGTCTGTGTCCCTTTAAAAAGTTTATATCTCTGCTACCTAATCTTAAATAGGTACACGCACGGCCCGACACGGCCCGGCCTGAAGGTCTCATTTATATAAGTTCTGGTCCTCTTATATAAATGAGACCAACACCCCTGAAGTCCCAAATCGATGTCCAGTTTTCTATCACTTAGTCCTAAAATTCACAACGTTCCAAGAGGTGTAGTCTCGCACAGTCTAAATAACAGTTTATAATCTTGATGATAGTCTTTGCAGCAATGCAGCTGTACTCTTAATCCGTCGTTTTACTTCCGCTTTATCCAGCTTTTAACAACTCGTTCAGGGTATGACAAGATCATAGTTCTGAAACACATTCAAGTGATTATTCCTCACCATCAAGATTATCAACGGCTCTTTAGACTTTGGAAGAGTACACGTCTTGTATAATCCACCGGCCTGATCCTACACGGCTTCTCGTGTGGTCTCATGATCTAGAGCCCACTTATTTGTCAACAGTCAACCAAAAAAGATCACCGGGGCGGGGGGGGGGGGGTAGGGTTGCCAAGTCCAATTCAAGAAATATCTGGGGACCTTGGCGGAGGAGCCAGGGGACTTTGCGGGTGGAGCCAGGAGACATTGGGGGCAGAGCCAGGAGCAAGGGTGTGACAAGCATAATTCAAGGGAGTTCTGACCATCACATTTAAAGGAACAGCACACCTTTTTAAATGCCTTCCTTCCATAGGAAATAATGAAGGATAGGGGCACCTTCTTATGGGGCTCATAGAATTGGACCCCCTGGTTCAATCGTTTGAAACTTGGGGGTTATTTTGTGGGAAGGTACTAGATGCTATACTGAAAATTTGGTACCTCTACCTCAAAAAATAGCCCCCCCAGAGCCCCGATACCTACAGATCAATTCCCCATTATACCCTATGAGAATCGATCTCCACATAGGGAATAATGAAGTGATCCGCAGACATTTTCTTCCCTCTCCTCTCCCATTTCTGGGGACTCTGAAGCGAGGGATTGGCCTCTCTACTCATGAGTCTCAGCCAACTTCTTCAAAGTAACACAGACACCCCAATCTCAAGAGGAAGCCTTTCAATCAGAGACTGAAGCCTCCAGAGTTGAAAAGTCACACGGTGGCTTTGGGGGCTTCCCTCTGCTGGCCAGCTGACTGGGGGTGGGAAGGAGCCTGGGAAAGCGGAAGAACCCCTGCTGGGACCTGGGGATTGGCAAGCATACTGGGGGGGGGGGGAGGGATGAATGTCACCATATATAAAAATATAAGGATAAGTAGGGGTGGAATTCTAGCAGGAGGTCCTTTGCATATTAGGCCACACACCCCTGATGTAGCCAATCCTTATAAGGCTCTTTTTTGTAAGCTCTTGGAGGACTGGCTACAACAGGTGTGTGGCCTAATATGCAAAGGAGCCCCTGCTAGAATTCCATCCCTGAGGATAAGAAAAAGTTGATCGCAGGAGACGTTTATAAGAACCTGGTGTCTGCTTCTAAAATATTGACATTTGTCTAATCCACTGGATAAGGTCAAGAAGGAAGCGTTATGATGTCTTTAATGTTGAGATTATTGTTCCCGTGAGGTTATCTCTGTCGGAGCGGGAGTAGCAGAGTGAGGGAGATGACTTGCCCGACACAGGGCTTCAGGAAAGAAAATCAGGCAGACGCGTGCAACTAGTGCCAAAAGGTGTATTAACATATATACACGGCAAGTGCTCTCTTGTGCAGTCTATACAATATCACCTCCACGGACAAAGTGCTTCGCCTAACCACCATCTCACAGGGAGAGACCTGTGTGATGCACACACAGATCATATATAGTCCAAGCAGCCAATCCTGGCCGTGCTGACTCAGCAGATTGCATCACTTGGCTTCTGCCGGCTCACACTGTGACCTAGCCTGGCAGCTAGATCACCAGCTGTCATACTGTAGCTGTCAGACTGGGTTTATGTAGATTCTTGCTCCAACACACCTCCTAATCTATTTAAACCCAGTATACCCAAACACTTTACACAGTTTTCATGTTCACTTGCAGTTAAACATTTCGTGAATATATCAGCGGCATTCTCATCCGATGTACACTTTATTATTTTTATGAGGTTTTTAGCCGCTGCTTCCTTCACATTTTGGTACCTGATAAGTATATGCTTGCTTTTCCCTCGAGCAGCTTGGTTCTCCGTCAGTTCTTTGGCTGCTGAGTTGTCAGTATATACTGAAACTGGCAAATTTACAGGTATGCTAAAGTCCCTCATCAGTTGTACTGCCCACTCTACACATTCGTTTATGGCACCGTACTCTGCCTCACACGTGCTACATGCCACCAGGGTCTGCTTGGTGGCTTTCCATACTACTAGGGCATCTCCCAGAAATATTCCAATTCCTGTGGTTGATTTTGCCTTGGGCCGGTCCCCCCAGCTTGCGTCAGCATAGGCGCGTAGTTCAGGTTTTTCTCCTACTCTGAGGGATAGCTTACGTTCTATTGTGCCGCTGAGGTAACGTAGTACTCTTTTAGCCGCCACCCAATCTTTGTGGTGGGGTTCAGCATTTTTCTGGCACAATATATGTACCGCATAGCTGATATCTGGCCTGGTCAGCACGCTAGGTGCAATAAGGACCCGATCAGGGACTGGTATAATGGTACATTCTTGAATATCTCACCTTCAGGTTCCTTGCTATAACCTGTGGTCATGGGTGTTTGCACACTGCTAGCTTCGTTCATACCATACTGAGCTAGCAGCGCTCTCACTTTGTTGCTCTGGGACAGTTCAAAACAACCATCGGCCCTCCTCGCTATTTCCACCCCTAGGTAGTAGCTCACTGGCCCCAGGTGCTTGATAGTGAACAGCTTACTGGCTGTTTCTTGAAACCATGCTAATTGTTGGTTGGAGTCCACTAAGACAATCAGATCGTCCACAAAGATGAGGACTATCATTCTGGACTCTCCCACCACCCTGCTAAACATGCAAGGGTCTGCCAGATGCTGGTTGAATCCTACTTTCATTAATGCTGACTTCAAACACTTGTACCATGCGTGTCCGGCTTGTTTCAAACCATACAAGGCTTTGTTCAGTTTTAACACACCACTCCCACCATCAAAACCGGGGATTTGTTCCATAAACAGCTCCTGGTCTAAGGGGGAGTTCAAATAGGCTGTCTCGAAGTCAAAGTGATGGGCTTGTTGCCCCGTACTTCCAGCCTTACACAATGCTGCCCTGAGGGTTTCAGCTTTTAAAGTGGGGGCAAACACTTGCTGATAATCCAATCCCTTCCTTTGGCTGAACCCTCTGGCCACTAACCTGGCCTTTCGTTGCACGGCTCCATTTGCGTCTTTCTTTAACCGGTAGGTCCACCTACAGGAGATAATGTTCCGGTTGCCCGGCCTTAGCACCTCAGTAAACACTCTGTTTTTCAGCAAGGAATCATATTCCTTCTGCATTGCGGCAAACCATGCTAGCCTTTCTTTACTATCTAGCTTCAGCACCTCCTCGTATGTTTCAGGTTCAGGGGTGCTGACTTGGTTTGCACTTGGGAACCCGTATCTAGCAGGAGGGATGCCTTTTGTGGCTCTAGCCGACACCCGTGGCCCTGTGCCAGGATTCGGCTCACCTTCTCCAGCCCCACTGGGTGCCACCTCCTGGGCTGGGCTTCTGGCTGCGCTCCAACATTCTTATCAGTACTTGGCAGCATTCCCAGGTCTCTTTCCGTAGAGTGCAATCTTGCCCAGCTGGACTCACTAAATCCAGCGGACCTACTAAAGGTTAGCTTCGCCCGCTTATCACAAAAGCGATATGATTTGGTTTCTGGCTGGTAGCCCAGAAAGGTTAGGCTCACTGCCCGGTCACCCCCTTTCCTTCTATGTTTCAGAGGAATATTCACCCAGGCTTGGGTTCCAAATACCCTCAGAAAGCTCAAATCTGGGCAGTGGTTATATAGCCGCTTATAAGGCAAATCATTTACAGGCTTACACCAAACCCTATTATGTACGTATGCCGAGC